>NW_010426161.1:16598-38301 GCF_000710305.1 Buceros rhinoceros silvestris | reverse complement strand
TCCTGCTGAGACAGATTGAGAATAAGAAAGGTTGGGGCTGTGAAGTCTCTAAGTTTCCGCATACCAGAAAGCTTTATTCTAAATATTTAACTCCAGAAGATAAATATTTTACTGTGTATTTTGGTCATTACTGCTTGTACCTACGATCTGGGATGAGTGCTTCCTCTGAAGGCATGTTTCTGAGGAATACAGACCTTTCTGGTGTGAAATCTAGGTAAATAAAATACTTTATTTTCTGTCTCACTTTATACTTCATTTTTCAGGTTACCAAAGCTGTGCCCAATTGTCTGGGTCGAATGATTCTTCATACTCAACCTCTCCTAATTTGCGGGGGCGATGGATTTACTCGTTCCAACTTCATTGGCTGTCTAGATTCTGCTGTGAGTCTTGCAGAGGCTGTGAAGTGTCGTTCATAGCAATTTCAAAGTTAACTGCTAAACTTGGTCTAGGTTTATGATGAATGTTATTATGATGGATTGAATTCTAGTTTATCACTGGCCTCTATCTTGCAAAAATAAATAAAGGAAGATCTATTGGTGTGCTGTAATAATTATTGGGATGGAAGTAAATGAGTTTTCCAGGATCCGTGCTGTGAGCGGTTACTTTGCTTGAAGAAAAGCTTTTTGTGGCTCTGGTCAGAGGCACTGAGCTCCAGCAGTCCTGCCAGGTCTCCTGGTACTTCTACAGCCCGTGAAAATTATGTCAAGGAAAGGAGCCTGTCCTTGTATTTGCTTCTTCCGGCGCAGATCAGCCCTGGTCGTGGTTCCTGTGTTGGCCATGGCTATGCGGTGATGGGGCGTACCTTGCTATGCCTCTCAAGTTGGACAGCCTAGGCAAGGTCTAACCACATCGACTCAAGGTCTAACCATGTCTCTAGGCATGGACAACTTTTAAGTGAGTTACAGTAGTTGTCTGCAGACCAGCTTTCTTACCACACAGTTTTCTGGAGCCCTGGTTGCAGATTGCTGGGAGAGCTCGCTTAAGAGCTTGATGGCAAAGATGTGCCACTGAAACATGGTACTGTCCCGGGTGTGGTCTCACAGCATCAACCCAGCTGTTCTCTTACGAGAAAGAACGGAGGGAAGGTGAAAGAGAAGCTGTGCACGTTGCTGGCACTCTCGTAACAATAAGCTTGCTGTCTCAGAGTCACCTTGGGAGTAGACATCGACATCTGGGCTGTACCGTGAGTTTAATACAGTGCAGTGGGCTGGCCAGGAAAATGGATGCACTTCAAAGAGTTATTTGCTGGGTTCGAGAGTCCCCGATGCATCGTGGTTCTCTGCTGGTCCAGGTGGTGGAGGAGTCGGGGTAGGAGCAGCCAGTACGGAGGTGGCTTAGCTGCTTTGCCTGGAAAATACCAGGAGGAAGGAAGAAAAAGAGTTTATCTATACGTGGTCCGTGGCAGTATGATAGTAAGAAAACTGTGCTGCCATTTTAGACTTAGGGTTACATCACCGCCACCATAAAAACCCGTTTAAAATTAACAGCCAATCTGAAAGTGAGGTGAGTTCTAGACAGCTTTGTTCTTGATTTCGGCAGAACAGGGGTGGAAATGGAGGGACGGGTCCAGGGAAGAGTGTAAATACGCATGTGAGTGAACGAACAAGGAATTTGATTTTAAATACTCAAGGAAATAAACAAGTATAATTGTGTTGAAAATACTACCTGTCATGGTTTCAAGTATTTTTAAGGTACTAAACTGTGTTTCAGTGAAGTCAGTTTTGAAATGACTCAGAAATTAACCAAGAAATCATTTATTTATTCTAAATTTTACTTTAGCTTGCCCTTCCTCTTAAATCATATGTCACAAGTTTAGTACCTCTCCCTACCTCAGCACTAAAAATAACAAAATGCTGTTTTCAGCAGACAGAATTGTACCCATTACAAGCTACAGTTCAGCCTTTTTTCTTATACCCCTGCATTTCACAAAAATCCGACATCCTGTGTTCACAGCAATTGAACACTGTCATTTACTGCTGCGTTTGACTGTTTCTAATGCAGTATTTTAAGTGGCACTAAGAACAGTAAAACTTCAGTTAATTTTTAAAACGTCTTTGAAGGATTTTTCATGATAGCATGCAGTTTTACTAATTTCTTTTTTCTTCTTTCCACGAAGTCCTTGAGTTTAAAACTAGGTGTTGTTACTGTGTCTGAGCCAGCCAGCTCCAAACGTCAGGTTTTAATCACTGTGTGTTGTGCAGAAATGGGGAAGATTGGTGGTCGTGTATGTACACAGATCTTGCGGTCTCCTGGCTTCCGTGGGTCAAGGTAGCCGCCCGTGAAGAGCCACATGGTCATGGAATAAATCTAATCTGGTGAGGCAGGTAGTACTGACTTGATTTAGCATGAGCTCAGAAGCAGCCAGTGATGTCCCAGCTGAAATAAGGTTTTAAGTTGCGGTGTTGGAAAACATTGATCAAAGAGCCATCCTCCCCGGGGGATGACATGTGAAAGCAACCAAGCCCCACTTTCCATGTGTGCTTCTCAATTTCTGTCCAGGCCTGGCTGTCCTGTGGAAGCTGGTCCCAAAAGGAGTAACGTGATGAACCGTACCAGAGAGTTGTCTTCTGGGTTATCTGTTCCTTGGAAGATGTCACTGTGGCAGGCGGGTCCAACTGTTGCTGGACTCACAGTGGTGGTTTCTGGGGACCCATCACAGCAGTCTGCCACTGTCCAAGCTCTGTCGTACTGCTCAAGGAAGGATATGGTGCATTTCCTTCAGGGGGAGGAAGGAGCAGGCTGTAACTTTAGAGGATCTTTCCAGACTCTTCGCTTGTGCTGTTTTCTTCATCTTCACTCTTTGTTTTCTGCTCCTTTCTTCAAAGAAGGATTTTGCATTAAAACATGCTAAAATTTGTACTTCCTTCCCCTTCCTTCATCTTTGCGTGGAAGCAAGCCAAACCACTAAAAATCCAAAGGATAAATCCTGCAAGTGTGTGAGATGCAGAAAACTCAACATGAGGGTTCCTCTTGCTGCCTCACAAACAGGTGTGCTCTGAAAAGTCACGATGCTCTCCCAGGAGCTTTGTATCAGCAGCAGTCTGCAACATCGCAAGTAACAGCTAAGTGAAAATGCCTCTGAGCCCGTCCTTTCAGCAATCTTACAGCTCTGCTCATAAATATACCTGATAATAAGCAGATCACAGATTCAGGGATTTTTTTGAATTGTGAGATTTTTGATTCAGAGGTTTCCAGACATGAATCACAGATGGAACATGAGTCTCAAATTGCTCCCAGCCTTCCCCGTATCACGACAGTCTGTAAGAACACCTTTCCTATAGCTTCTTCTGAGATGAAGATGATTTAAACAAAGAGACTTGGTGGAGTAGAGAAGTTCATGGACACATTCCCCTGGACATGCTTCAGACAGTGGGCGTTTGAGGGTCTCTGTGGAGATAGCTCATTTGCTACGTGTCGAGCAGGAAGCCGGCAGTGTTAACTTTCCCACGTAAGGTGGGTAACGGGTGGTGGTATTCCAGAGAGGCGGCTGTGTTCAAAAGGATGGCAGCAGAAGGGGCTCGGCTGGTTGATCACCTGGGCTTTTCCCTGGCTGTTTATGATTTTCAATTAACCGGCAGAGCCATCGATTAACTGGCAGGGCCATCAATTACAGCCGCAACCTCCTTGTTCCCAAACACGGATGATGGCTGCATCTCATCTCCTGTACGTCAAACCCCACAGCTTATGTCCAAAGTTGAATTAAAACATTAGCTCTCGGGTGACAATGTCTTTGTCTTCCTGATCACAAGGAAAGATAGGGACGTAAATGCTCAAAGCCTTTTAACTCACAGTTGTGCAACCTTCCGCTCAGTGAACATCACTTTACAGGATTGACCCGCAGCATCTAGTGCCATCACTGCTTTTACAATATATTCAGCTACATGAGATGCGTGTCGCTGATTCGGAGCATTGAACTGTACCTTTGGGACTCCAACAGCAATCCTTTCATGTTAGTTACTGTCCCACCAACAGTCAACACCAGCGCTGTGTTTCTCCAGGCATGAATTTATATTGTTAGCCAAACAGCAGACGAGGCGTTGGCAGGAAGGCTTGGTAGACAAAACTGCTCCTTGACGTCTCCTGCTAACGGAAGTGTTGTGACACCTGTGGCTCAGCCACGTGCGATCCACCCAACGTTTGCAATGTTCACGTCACAACCTTTGCATGGTCCTCAGTCAGAAGTGTTGGAGGAAGCCCAGCATGCTGTGCTGAGCCGTTGGATGCCACACTCGGTTACTCCTTCCCCTCACAGCCCCATGGTAATCTTTGCAGCCCTTTCTTCCTGCCGGGAGGTGCCTGAACTACGCACGTTCCTGAGCTGCTCTTGCAGAGGTGTTTCTGGAGACAGTGCTGACTGCAATCCTGGGCGTGGGCGGGATGGTTGGTGCTTTTCTGCCCAGCAGACAGGATGTGTGGCACAGCATCCGTGCTGTTGCCACCATGTCAAGGGTACTACGGCAGACCCACCCGACCTGTTGTATCCCGTGCCATGATGAATTTGAAAGGAGGACCTGGCGGAGATGGGCTTGAAGTCATGGCACACCCTTTCCTCCTGAGGGGCATCCGTCTGGCGTGCATTTAGGGCCCCATGGGTGAGGATCTGACCCTGGCAGGTCTCTATGCACTCCTGGCATCTGACCCTGCTTGGAGATCCGTGACATGAAGAAAAAAGTGCTGTGAAGTGGGTAAAAGCCGCTTTAGAAACCAAGTGTTGTAGGAAACCAGAGGACTCTGCTGAGAGCCCATCAGAACCGCAAAGCCTGACTCCAAAAAGTGCTATTAATTACGTGTTTTAAGAGCTCTCATTGCCCCCTGTTTTACATCTGCAGCCCTAACAAGGACGGATCTGCTTACCTCGTGTCCCAGGGCCTACAGAGACCTCTCTTCACAAGGCAGGGAAGATGTTGGCACCAGGTGCTTGTCACATGAGTTGCAGTGCCTTGGGGAAAATGTTCAGCTTTAGGCTGAACTAGGTCTCGGTGAGCTCCAGGGTGAGGTGTGGCCACGTGTGATACCTCATGCCCATATGCACTTTCCCAGCTGAAGGCCAGGACTCTGTCAGGTTCTTGTTCCCATGTCATGCTTGCTGTGGGGGGGGCAACACCTCCCTAACCCCTCCATCCACACCGCAGCTGCGTCTGCCCCTACGCCAAGCTGCAGAGAGGATGCCTTGTTAGGACCCTGCCTGCCTGCAGCATGGTGTGGTTCTCCCAGATCTATAAAATCATCCGCACAACTCCTGGTGCGTTTAGTGAGGTTTGTAGGAATATAGCCTGTTTCTGAAAAGATCTGGGAACAGGAGACAGGTGCCCAGCTCCTTTGTTCACATCGATTCACAAACTGCTTATCTCCAAGGATCTGGGCTGTATTTTCATGCAAGTGTATGAAAATAAATTAAGAGGTTATTTTAGTTTGGGAGTTTTTTTTATTTTGTTGTTGTTGCTTTTTATTTTTAAGAGTAGCTGCAGATGGTGAGTGCTGCCAGATGAAAATACTTGGTGGGTTTCCATAGCACTGAGCTGTGAAACGTCCCTGCAGCCAAAGCCACTGGAGCAAGAACTGATCTTCCCGAGGCCAGGATTTGCTAGAGATCTTGCTGCCCTTGGGGTGTGCCAGCATCATCGTATGTGGCTCTTCTAGAAAGCATGTGTGACTGAGAAGGGAAGTGTAGAGGCCTCCGCCCCAACCCTGCTTCCAGCAGGGTCAACACCACGGCTACAGCAGGTTGCCCAAGGCAGCGTCTGGGCAAGTTGGGGCATTCCCCTGCTCCACTGTGATGCACTTCTCGATGGAAGGGCAATGTTGTGCTGTTACAGCACCGCTTAAAAGCATAAAGCATACATCGCTGAGCAGCGGCTCCAGCGTGGCGTGCAGGACTGGCAGATGGGTTCCTCTTAGAAATAATGCCAGGAGGAGGAACCTGACCCTGTGCCACCCATCGTGCACCCGTTGTGTCCGGGTCATCACTCCCAGCCTCAGCTGCAGACGGAGCCCTGGCACTGAAGGGCTTTGAGAGCGCCTGGGCAAACGCAGCATTTGCTTGGCTGTAGCATGCTGCAAAATTTGCCCTGTGAATTGTAAATTGTGATGAACTCCACATGGCTGCTGACATGCCGTTGTGTATCAAGAGCCCAAGCGCTCTCAGGGGGGTACAAGGGCGCTGTCTTAGCTGCCCAGCAAGTGCCTTGAGCTGCTGTGCAGAGGTTTCCCTGGGGCCACCGCCAGTTTCGCCTCTAATCCAGAATCTGTCTCGGATGTGCCATCCATAAGCTGCTTTGTGTGACACAGCTGAGTCCTAAAATCCCTGGGGAGCCTTCTGCTGCCACTCTGCCCATCCCACCAGAACTCCTCACTATTAGCCTCTTTAGGACTTTTCTCAATTTTCACATTCAGGTGGCACCCTCAAGAGGAGCCAGTGATGACACTGACACAGTGCTGCAAAGCACAGCTGGCACCGCAGCCGTGGTAGAAGCAGCTGCCTCTCACAGCAGTGAAACAGCCCTCGCCAAGAAGGAGTGAGAGTGACTGGTTTTCTTTTTGGAATAGCTGAGCGAAGTTTCTCCTCTGGAGGTAAATGAATGGAAACAGGTGAGAAATAAGCCTGGGAGAGTTGTTGCAAAATGCCACTGGAGAGATTGAGCATTTGAGCAAAGAGGGTGCAGAGCAGGTTGCTCTTCACTTGGAAACAGCGGAGTATCGCTATAACCAGGTGCCTAGGGCATCATCCCAGGGTGGGGAGGTATCCCTCAGGTCCTTGTGTACCACACCACACCGTCCTTGGCTGTCACCCTTCTCCTTGATTGCTCCAAAAATCTGGGGAGGGGGTTTTAATGCAAGGGGTTTTAATGCATGGGAATCCAATACAACCCGGGGCCACACGTGTGAGCAGAAGGCCACTGCTTCACCCCAGCCAAGCCATGACATGCCTGGACGAGCCATGGCTGTAGGAAAATGAGCCCAGTCCTCACCGCCCCTGTCACCCGACCATTCAGCTGGTCATGAGGATGCTGCGGTAAACCACAGCTCAGCTTGAAATTATCTTTTGAGCACAGGGTTGCTGGTGAGCCTAATGGCACCTCCTCCCTCACCTGTGCCGGTGCAGAAACATCCTTCCTCAGTGCTGTCATCTGCTCATACCTGTCCTCTGGGATGATCGCATATGTCAAGATCTTTAAAGTGAAGTACACCCTGCTGCAAGGGCCAAGGTCTTGTTTCCCCTGGACTGTGATGTTGGCATGCATCCGTGCACAGATTTGGCCATCCTCTGCCTTTTTAAGCCCATATTGGGGGAAAAGAAGCAGTGGTGGCCAGTAATGCACCGCTCAGCTCTGGTATATAGGTCAGCCTCTGTCCCAGCAGCTGCTTTCCTTGCCCAGAGCAGAGGGAAAGGGGATGAGCTGGCAGGGGAGGAGGAGCTCAACCACTCTCCTTCACCACATTTTCAGTGCACAGAAAATCCCAGCTCAGCACTTCGAAGCTTAGTGCAATACAGCCGGCGTTTAATTTGCAGCTGCCGAGTAGTGAACATGCACATGGCCGTTCCCCATCGTGGGAGGAATGGAGGTCTCGGAAATGCTCTGGTACAGATATTTTTGTCCTCAAGCTGCTCACAAATGTGTTGTAGCAATAGCTGTGGGCTGTGCATGGTTATTGCTCTTTATAGAGAGTGCTGGAGCAATTCTGATCTAAAACTCGGGACTATCAGCACCCTGCACTGTAGTCATTTTGCATTTGCTGCCTCACTTAGCACACTTGTGCAGTGAAGAAACCACTTTCCTTTCATTTAAAAGGCAGTTTTAGACACCAGTGAACCTCAAACACAGCAGGACTGGATCAAGCATAACTAAAACCCTGGACATACCACAGTCCGGTGTTTAAGCCAGTCCCCTGGCCCTTGCCAAAGGACATGCCAAATGATTTCTAGACAGGACACAACAGCTCTGGGTTAGGGAGAAAACGGGCTTCCACCCCAAAAATGGCTCAAGAGGATTTCTGGCTGTTACGGCGATGAAAGGGCTTGTCATCTTTGCACCGCCAGGTGCTAGAAACAAGAAGTGGAACTGTAAATGAGAGGGATCCATCTGCTGCTTTGCTACCCTGCAAGGAGGAGCTGACCCTCTTTGCTTGGCAGATGCTTGTGAGAACGCTACAAGGGATGGTTACAGGTGAGCTCCCACTCCCAAGGTCCGTGTGCTTGGGTTTTTGTGTTCCCACTACAGCAATGGACACAGGTGCCATCCACTGAGTTGCTCCTTGAGTATTCACCATCCCAATTTGAGGCAGACCAACCTGACCCCACACTGGCAGAGCCACACCAATGTGACTAGGTATTTTCTGGCATCAGTAGCAGCAACTCCTAGAGCCATGCCAGGCCTGGGGATGCTTCCTCCCAGCGACAGGGAATCAAGGCATCTCCCCACAGAAAAGGAAAAGCACCCGTAAGAGAACACGGTTCTACACTTGCAGAGCTGTGGGATCATTTTGCCACTACTGGCCACAGCTGGCACATCCAGTGTGCCCTGGAGGGCTCTGATGGGCTGGGCAGGCTCAGAGGCCATGGGCTGATCTTCCCCCATGAGGAGGCCTCACAGCTCTCGCTGGACCAAGGGCGTGAGGAAGAAATCCGTGGACATTTCATGACCTGCTGATGAAAAAAAAAGGAGCAGGCAAGCTCCCCAGACACTGTGAAAGTTTCAAGAAGTGGAGCACATTTGGTGAGCGGAGCCATCCCAAAGTAAGACTGAGTTTCGGGCCACGACGATGCAAAGGGAAGATGGTGCATGGAAGACCCTGACACTTCATTTTCTCCTTTCGTGGGTGGCAAGAAGGTTGAGCACAAGGTGTTCATGGACACAGCCACAGCACTCATCTTGCAGAGCTGCTTGGTAAGAGCTGACCGGCATTGCTGCACAATGAGAGTATCATGGAGCTCAGAAAGAGACCGTGGAACAGGCACGCTGCTCCATACACCTTCCAGGTGTGTCAGCTTCCTCCAGCATCCCTCCAGTACAGTTGAAATATCGCCTCAGCGACAAAAAGCCCGTGGCACAAGCCCTCAGATCTCTCTGACGAGGAGATTAGGGGTCAGTCTGCTCCACAGTCAGTGCTGCTGGGTAGGCGAAGGCTTCTAACCTCTAGCTAGCTCCAAGCAAAGCTGGATTGCTTTCCATCTGCTCACAAGGACCCTCGCCAGCCAGGCTCCACTTGCAAACAGGCTGCACACTGGCAACTTGCAGAAGCTGTTGGAAAGCGTGGTGATGAACTGTGAGCACAAACGTGCACCTGGATCAATGTCTCCTCCATGAAGGGTCACTGCATGGAGCGCAGTTGTGAGAATGAGGGAAATCTCTAGCAGATGATGTACCCCCTTGTCCTGTTCATTGAGAAATCAGAAACAGGCAGCAGATTTCCACCAAAACCCTCCACATATGTGCATCCTTGCAGACTCATGGAATAAACACTACAGCTGGTCTTTGACAAACCCCCGTTATTGACCTTCTGATCTGGGATGGAAGTTTCTTTAGGTGTGAATTGCTCCTGGGTTTTTCCATTAGTGCCAGACTGTCTCACAGGTAGGAGTCGTGCTGAATGAGCAGCCTAGCTCCAGAGAGAGGAATTTAGTCAGGCAAAGAGAATTTCAGAAAGAATTCACGCACCAGCCACGTGGCCAAGAGGTGCATGGTCGCATCCAGGAGGGAACAAAATTTGTGCTTGTTGTTGCTGGCAGGGCATTACCATGGCTAGAGAGCAAGGCGAAACCGCATGGTCCTCGTCCTGCAAAGCCTGTGGAGGTGGATGCTTGTCCCAGGGAAACACCAGGAACTGGATCTTCCCAGTCACTGGCATGTTGCTGGAGCATGGCTGCGGGAAGGGCAGAGACACGGAGCTTGTTATTGTGCTTACTACCAAGTACAAGGGCCAAGGTCAGCTTCTGAGCAGAATCTGGTCATGCTGAATTAGGAGGAACCGCACCAGGGCGCAGTGAGGGACTGCGTTCATCCCTTCCTCTGAACAAGTAAATAGCATAGGCGAAGATCCACCGGTTAAAGTGGGTTTGCTGGCAATTTTAGGAATGTACTTTTCTTTGCTCAAATCTACCTAAAAATTTCTAGGTGAAGTTTCCTCATGCGATTTGTCTTCTCCTTTTGCCCTTCTTGCCTGCAAGTATTATTTTTCAACGTGGTCAGTAAAAGAATGATCTGTTTCTGTGTGGACAATTAGAAAAAAACCACAAGCATGATTTTTGGCTTTCGATTTTTCCCTGGAGGTCATTAACTGTAGATGAAAATCCTAAGCCATATTCACTGCTGCAGTGTACGTACAGAGGGCGTCATGTGGGGGTGCTTCACCTGGCCTTGGTCGGACTAGTAATTTTTGAAGGAATATCTTATTCGACTCCTAAACTGGTGAGTAAAGCAGAGACCACTCACTGCATGGCAGATTTTATGCATGCATCTGTGAGCACTGGCATTCAACTCCAGGGTGGTAAAGAAATTCCTGCTTCCAGGAAGCAACTAGAGAGTTAATTCTGGCTCTCAGTTGCTTGCCTACTTTATTTTTTGAATAATGAAATTAGTTGTCTTTTGACAGGCTGAGCTTAGCCTTCTTGTGGAACAATACATACTGTGCTCTCGATGTGAGCGCACTTAGGGTGAACTTTGAGCTACACATCTGCTATGAAAAAGTAACTCTTATTCCCAGTTGGCCATTGCTAGCAAAAGATTTAGGCTCCATCTATGCTTCAGCATAGTTTTGTTTGCTGCCTGTAAGCCTGACAGGCAGGGTAGACGATGGGTAGGAACTATTATTTCCAAGCCTCGGTAAACCACTCCAGCACACTTGGCTCTTTCACTTGTTGAGCGAGAGGTGGAGATGAGCCCCGCAGAAGGTGAGCACACAACTAATCTGCAGCCCATTACCAGCAAAACCCCTTAAATCTGTGTATTAGCTTCCCAGCTGCACTGGGAGGCTACACGAGGGTGTTTTCAGTTGGTGTTTCCGAACTGAAACACACGCTCTGGGCTGACGACAGGTTATTTGTGGAAAGTCGGTCCTGAAGGCTTCCCTCGGGACACCAGAGCTGCACCCCTTCTTAGCACTCCGCTTACTGGGAATGAAGGATGCCCAGGATGGAGCAGGGCAGAGGGTATTTTCACCTCCTTACTGTAACATTTCTAAATGCCGACAGGAGAGCGGGACATGTAAGGCTAGGAAAGCCCATCGGCATTTCCCTGTGTTGCAAAGAGCTGCAGAAGAGGAGTTTGGAGTCTAATCCTGCTGTGTGTGAATTGTTCCTAGTCTCACTCTTAGACCCAGGACCACAGGATTAAATCCTTTGCAAGGAGTGCTGCAAAGAAAATAACCTGCTCGGCACTCTCTGTAAAGATGTGACTATTGTAAAAACTAGCCCGCCCCTACACACTGCTGAAGTGCTGGACCAGTGATCGCATCTGTTGTGTGGACTCCCCTGCCCTCAGGCTGCAGGTTGGAGGGCTGGACAGAGCACCCCAGCCCGTGGCATGGGTCTTGCCCCGCTGGCTGCTGGTGGGATTGGTGCTGGAGTCCTTGCAAACTCACACAACCCACAGCTGCATGTGGGATGGCCAGCCCAGACCCGGGGGTGATGGAGGAGAGGGGCCTCTCCCTTTTAATTCCTTTTGTTACAGCAGTTTGTCTAATCCCTCCTTAGCAGCAGTCACACTGACAGATGGCTGTGCGAGCTGATGAAATAAAACCACAAGAGCAGCGTCACCTCTTGGGCGCAGCAGAGGCTTCAGATGCTGCATTTCTTCCCTTCCTTAGTGGTGAAAAGCGAGGAAAAGACACTGACACCAGGGTGCAACATGGCATCCAGATGCACTGGCCAACGCATAAGGTGGTCAGGGTGGCCACAGAGGCAGTCCCACGTGCAGTAAGGGCGTCCTGCAGGATGGCAGTCAGTCTCCTTAGCAGTAGAAAAGAGCTGGCTTGGGGGTGGGGGGGGGAAGTCGTCTTTCTGGTAGTTTCTCTATGGCCAAAGACGCTTCAAAAATCTTTTTTTTTTTTTTGGTAAAGTAGAAATCCTGCGCTTGGGGGTGGGGGGGGGAAGTCGTCTTTCTGGTAGTTTCTCTATGGCCAAAGACGCTTCAAAAATCTTTTTTTTTTTTTTTGGTAAAGTAGAAATCCTGCAATATTTCCTTTCTGAAGCCCCGAGGCACATTGTGAAATACGCCCTGCAGGATCCCTTGAGGATGTTGCCTTGACTACCCACCTTGGAGAAGTCAAGACCTTGTTTTCCAGCCACTGTCCTAGCTCATTCCCTGGTCTCTCTGATCACTGATTCCCTCAGTTTCACTCCGAAACTGGGGAGTTTTGGAGGGGAGTGGGATCCCTCTCACCTGTGGGGATCCCAGGGGGTGCAGGGGATTTGGGTGTGTCTGGTGGAAACCCGCCTGCCACGCTGTCTGGGAAGCCAACCATCACTCAAGTACAAGACCTGTTGAGATCTTCTCCGCTCTGAAAATTGTTTTAAGTTTATCAAATTGCAATTTTTAACTTTTTTTCATGGAAAAATCTTCCACTGGGAAATTTCTGATCAGTCCTAAATAACACCTGGAAACCAAACTGAGCTAACGCTGTCTCTGCCTGATCCCACCCCTGCCCTGTGACTTGCACCCCACACTGTGACCTGCCTCCAGAGCAGCTGAGTCGTTTTGTTGGGTCGTTTTGGGGGATACCTTTATATTGCCTCCATTTTGTCTTTTGGGGTTTTCCTTTCTCACTACCAATGACTCTTCAGCAAATGCTTCCATATTAAACCAGGCCTTGTGTTGGACCAAAACACTATTCTCAAGGAGTAAAGTCAAGGGGGCATCAACTCAGAAAGAGGTGCACGTACAGCGGGGCAACAAATCAGCCTCAGTGGTGACTCTTTAACAGCCAACACTGATTATTTTCTCTCAAAAATAAAAAGATCAGAGCGGGCTCACTCTTCCAGTGCCGTGAGTGGAACTCAATAGCTCTAAGCCAACCAAGGTGAAGGGCTTTTTGCAGACAGATCACAGGGAATATTTGCCCTGTCTGACCGTATTTGGGGCACAGCCCTTGAGTGCCACAGCTCAGGCAGGTGGTGTATCAGAGGCCAGAGCGTCCTTCATTTCAGCCAAGGGAGAAGTGGATCTCACAGGAGGTGACCATCAAGTGGAGCTTGCACTGAGGATCTCCCTACCAGGGGATCTGTATAATGCCGCTTGCACGAGTTGCTTTTGGAGAGGCCACCCTGAAGCTGGATCCAACCTGCTTCTTGTTCCTTCCATTTCAATTTATTACTATTATAATTCCTTTTAGGACCAGTTAGTCTGGAGGATGAGGGTTCTGAGGGACGGGGCTCTCCATGGGTGGTATTGAAAGATGAGCTCTGAGCCTCTAAACTTCACCCCCTGCAAACCCTTTTTCTCATTCCAGCATTAGAAGCTGTTTGTTGTAGGAAAACTGTGAAGTATTGCAAACATTGCTGTCTTGGGATGGAAGAAAATTAAACGTGTCCCACAGCACGGACTCAAACTGTGAACGGGGAGGAGCTGCCTGAGATCGCAAAGCAGACCAGCACCGCTGGCCAGCACAGGGGTGGTGGCTTGCTCAGTATTTTAACAAGCTGTAATGGGTTAAGATGGCGCCTGCAGGGTTGAGACCTCTGTCTCCTTCTCCCCTAAGCGCGTGAAAAACTTCCTCGCGATTTTTGGGAAGAGAACGCCACAACCTCCTTGGCTTCTTATTTGGAGCCGAGGCATGTCAGTCAAGCACCCAGAGACTAAGTGTGTAGGAAGCCAAGTTTGAGACACTTCGCAGGTACGCCACGGCACGTTTTGATTTTCCGCCAAGGACTGAGCGAAACTCTTGCCCTCTCATCTCTCTTCTTTCAATCAGTCCTGTTTAAATGATTGATTTTTGATTTTAATTGCATTTGGCATTAAACCACTTCTGTTCCACCCCTTTAATTTAAAGCCTCTTTCACTTGCTTTTGTGTTCCTTTGCCCAAAACAAGCCTAACGAACCACTTGAATTCCTTTGTGCAGCCTTCAGGTGGGTTCACATTTCCCCTGAAGCTACAAAAAAGTTGCATTAGAAAAAAAATCCTTTCAGAGACTACAGCCTTCTAATTTCAAACCATGACACAAGTGCTTTCACTTACCTGCTGAAGGGTCTGACCTTAGAGCCAATGTTTCCTCCGTGCAACCTCCAGAGACAGCTCTACCCCCATAGGGGAGCTGTTTTTGCAGGGGGCACTGTCTTTGTCTCGGAGATACAGCTGCCACCCTTGTGCAGACACCAGTAATTTGTGCTGTCATCTTGCGAACTTGCACACGTGTGCAGCTTAGGTGAGTTTCTGAAGAAAGCAGACACGTAAGCCTCTCGAGAATACAGGCCTGGTCGTACTGTGTTTTGTTTTTAGGATTGAAATTTAAACTATTTACTTGATTAGGCCAACGGTTAACCTTCAGTCATTACTTAACTAATTAGTTAACTGATAACACTAGCCACTTAGTTTACCAAAGTGCTTTCTAGTTTGGAGGAATACTTTACAGGCACGAGCACGCTCTGATTTGTCCCCCCTAACCAGGCATTCATCGACTCTCATTGATCTGCCAAGGAGTGCATCCTCCTTGGCTTGTTTCACAGCTCCGCGTTACAGTCATTGTTCAGCTACTGTGACCAAAATGCTCTGAGCTGGGCTTGGTGGGAGGGTTCGGTGGTTTTCAGAAGAGCACAGAAAACACAGCCAATTCAGAAGGGAGGCCAAGGACTCACTCCTAGATCCCAGCTGAGCCCCTCCGTGAAACTGAAATGGCATAAAAGGCATCAAAATCCGGCAGGGATCCCGCCGAACAAAGCTCTTAGGAAAGCTCTCCTTGCACCTTCTGCTTTACCGTGTCAGAGAGGCCCTCTGGTCGTTAGATGGGATGTGTCCTCAGTACATCTACCAGGGCTACCTTGCCCGAAGAGATGATTGCAAGTGACAGCCTCAGAAACACATCGGAGGCTGGCCGAGTTTTCCCGTGAAAAACCTGACTTGGACAACGGTCAGGAGGAGAGACACCCGCCTCATGTTCACTTTAGCTCAAGTCTGTACCACTGGGCAGGTCCTTGCAATCAAACCCCTCTCTGCCTGCAGGATAAGCAAAGAGCAGCATTTTGCCAGGGAGAATCACTGAGCCACTGGCATCAATACCTTTAGTGCCGCTGCCGATTCCAGTGGCTCTGGGTGTCTGGGTTAGTAACATAGAGCTCACTCTGTGTGTCTCATGTTCTTGTTTATTCCTGGCTGAAATTGGTGTTGAGTCACTACAGAAATCGTTCACGTGGCTGTTGTCAACATAGAAACTGATGGTCAAATAATCAGAACTGAGCCTGTGGATGTAACTCGTTATCTGTTTGTATTTTTGCTGGAGAATATTACTGAAAATATTTATTTGATCAGGGAGGCTCCATGTAGCAAACAAAGGAGGCTGTATAGTTGGAAAGCGGATATGCCTGCTGTGCCGTCACCGTCCCTCCCACTGTACCTTCCCTCAGAAGGGAAATGCAACGCATTCATGCAACACACCTTGGGGCTCAGCCTGCACCTCTGAACACAGAAGCTGGCTTGGCAGGAAAGCCTCAGGTGGCTTCATAGTCGCAGTCACCTCATAAATCCATCTACACTGAGCTAGATGCCACAGTCTCTTCGCTACTACAGTTCTTAACCCTGAAAGGATGAGGCAACTATCCCGCTACCGGGTCCCCACTAGAGTCTCTCCTGTGACCCCTCCAGCTTCTGCTGGAGCACTTGGTGGGCAAAGCTTTACACTTCTAGAAAAACGTCTATGCAAGGTGCATTGCGGCTTTGTAACGACAGACCCACAGAAGGAAAAGGAATACATTTGGGGGCTTTAAAAGTAACTGTCTGTGGCGCCACAACGGATTTTGTCTGGCTTCAGAAGTTTCCCTTCACAAGTGTGTTAGATATGTGGCTTGAGCAAGGCTTTGGGGTTTTTTTGTTCCCTCACGTCAGACTCTTGTTTCAGCAAAGCTACCGTGCGTGTCAATGGTGCATGTCAGTGCAACTCCGGCGACAAATGTGCATTGAGCTTGTCTTGGAAACGTTGAAGATCGCACACAACTTAGAATGGCTTTAGGTATTTCAATATTGAGAAAGTTACAGCTAGGTGGATAGACAGGGAAAAGTCAAACTAAATACACACTGAGTAAAAAAACTTTGTGCGATTAGAGCAATTTAAACTCAGTGGTTTTCCACTATTTTACCCCGTTGGAACTGTGCCTCTCTGATGAGGTTTCAGTGCCGAGCTCAGCACTGAATGCTCAGGACACTGTAGAGCCGGATCTCAGCTCTCTGGTTCAAGGTTTCCTAACCTCGCAGAGCCAAACAGACACCCCTGGACATCCTCTAAAACCTCTCAGAGAGGTGTTTCGAGTACGCTTGGGTTTGACCTCTGCAGCGAGGCAGTGAGAAGTTTCTAGTTGCTAGCATTCACACTATTGGGGCATTAGTCCCATGCCTCCAGGACAGGACTGACACTTTTCCCCATCTCCCACCAACAAATGCATGTCCTTTACTACCCTTCTTCCTTGGGGAAGAAGTCAAAGTAGGGGAGGGAAAAGCATCTATAGAGGCAAAGGAGATCACGTTTGTTAGAAGTTTAAGCCTTCTCACTCTTCTCACTGCTCCTGTCTCTGCCAGACCATGCCCCACGCCCCCGACACTCTGCACAAACACCTTTTCCTTCCTTGTATGAGTTAGATTAGGAAGGAGATGCTCTGATATAACGGAAGGGTCTTTGTGATGCTTGGGTAATGACCATGAATACTGTATCATCAGCAGTTAATGCCCACTTGTTTCTTTACGGTGAAGCACTGTGATTGTTTTGTTGATTCTTCATTAGGATCAGCCATGATCAAACCCGTATGTCTAAACCAAGGACTCACACAAAACTGGAATGAAACTTTCATCAAGTTGGAAAAAAAAAAAAAGAAGTGGCGAGGTCTCGTTTTAAGTCATCTGCACGGTACCTCCTGTGGATTCAAAGGAGGCAAAGCTGAAAGATACTTCAATAGCATTACGTGACTTCTGATTCGTTAGCCTGGGGCTCTGAGTAAATCCGAAACCCTCACCTCTAGAGTGGAGCTAAATGGCAGCATCGCACAAAAGACGGAGACCCTTTTCTGCTGGCGGAATAGGCAGGAACACATTGCAAATTGCGCACATTTCTTTGCTTCTTCAGCATTTCGGTGCAAGTGGCTTTTCGCTAGTCAATATTGCTTACTGATTCAGTTCGTGAATGATTGGATTGTGAGATAGATACCTGGTAGTTCTTTTACTCAGAAACCCAATAACACATTTTCTGAAATAGAATGCTTTTTTTGCACTTCCTCACAAGGTCAGGTTTTTATCCTTCAATCTCTGAACTCTGGGCTTCATCATGAAATGTTCAGCTTGAATCAGAATGTAAAGCAAAAATAACTGATGCGTGATGCCTTGCTCACCACATCCATCTTCACAAGGGAACACCTCTTTGATTTCCCGTGTCAGAAGAACATGAAAATGGCTGTATTGGTGCAAATAAACTAAGACCAGGGTTCTGTCTTGAACTCTGGTCAAAGACCTGGGAAGGGCATAAGAATAAAAAAAAAAACATTTCGCCTGGCTGCTCTCACAGCCTTTAGTACTTCACCGCTCGGGGATTTTATGAAATAATAGGTCGTTTTGGAAGTGATGGGTACAAATTCTTCATTCACGAACTTGTTCATTGCCCTTTTAAACTCACAAAAATTTCTCACACACCCAAACCCATGCACCAGAAGACCCTGGTGAAAGGTCTCCGGAGAGCAACACTTGTCTTGTCCAACCTGAACCTACCTCCAACTGAAGTTAGTGCCATTTGATACACTCTAATTTCTTACAGTGGGAGAGGTCATGTACGACCGTACAGATCTAGCTTACAGTGACCCTCTTCCAGATCCCTCATCCTCCCCAAAGCATTCCCAGCTCTCTTGCATCCCTTCTGAGATGAAAAGTCTGACACTGCACCCAGCGTCCAAGGCACAGGAGCACAGTACGTTTGTCTGCGTCATGGTGATGCTCTCTTTTCCTTTCCTGGTAATTCCCCATGGTCTTTTGGCTTTTTGAAACTCCTGGCAAATGGACTAGTGCTTTCATGGCACCATCCAGCAGAACCTTGGGATCTCATTCTGCAGTGCTAGTCATCACCCAGAGCCCATCATCTCGTACATAGTACTTGGGTTTCTTTCCCTTTGTGCATCACCTTGCACCCTAGTTAGTTCTTCACAGTTATTCATTCCTCAGCTTTACCATTCTGCAAAATGGAGCATCATGGGCACAATTCCTCATTTCCGTGTTGATGAGCCTGCTGAAAAGCCTGGATTTCAGTAATGGGGGCTTTCCCATGCTGCAGCTCGTGCTGGTGCTGCAGGGGCTCTTGCTTTGCCCCTCTGAAGAGAGTCTGGCCCCAAATACTGAATGTCTGTAGAAATACCTACATCCTGATTGACACCAGGGGCTCCTGGTGTCCCTGGGCACGGCATGGTCTTCCCGCTCCTGGGGATGGAAATGGGGATGAAGGCACCTGCAGCTGTCTTTGAACATTGCCTAAGTCCCGAGGCATGAGCCTGAAACTCCAAAAACCTCCAATGACGGGGAAATAATTTGGTTTGCCTTTTCATCGAGGCAGCAAGACAGGCTTTTACCTTAGCTAATAAACTACGATGCAAATAAGGTGACTATCCTCATTTGCATAGGATTCCTTCTATTTTAGTTTGGGGCAGTTCGCTCTCTGTCCTTCAGATGACTGTAAACCATCTGTTTAGACTGAAATAACTGAGGCAACATCAATTTGGGGAGATTAATCCAGTGTTTTACGGCTACTGTGCTGAAGTGGGTACGTCCCTGTATCCTGAATCGAACAGTGAGACATTTGCGGTAGCGTCTCTGGGTTGAACCACTCTATTACTGCGATTTTCTGAAAGTAAGCCTGGGAAGATGCTGGAGAAAATGGAAACTGAAATTCTTGTACTTTTTCATTTATTGGACACTGCTCCATGATCAAGGAAAGGCATTTTTCACCTTGGCTGGGTGGCCTATAGCAGACTCCCACCGGGATGTCTGCCCTGGTGGCCTTTCCCCTGATGTTAACCCATAATGCTCTACCCTTTCGTCACCACTCTTGAGCTCAAGACAATCAAAACTCTCCCTGACGTACAGGCCACTCCCCCGCCTCTCCTGCCTGGCCTGTCCCTCCTGCAGAGGTTGCCGCCGTCCAGCGCAGCACTCCAGTCGTGGGTGGCGTCCCACCGTGTTCCTGCGGCGGTGGCAACCCATAATGCTCTACCCTTTCGTCACCACTCTTGAGCTCAAGACAATCAAAACTCTCCCTGACGTACAGGCCACTCCCCCGCCTCTCCTGCCTGGCCTGTCCCTCCTGCAGAGGTTGCAGCCGTCCAGCGCAGCACTCCAGTCGTGGGTGTCGTCCCACCGTGTTTCTGCGACGGTGACTACATCATAGTTCTGCTGCTGCACAGCGGCTCCCAGCTCCTCCTCTTTGTTGCCCGCACTGCGTGCACTGGTGTCCGTGCACTTCAGCTGGGCTACGGGTCCCGTCACCTGTTTTTTGGGGGGGTGAAGGCCTAATTGCTGCCTGCTCATCCCTGGGAGCTGCCGTGATTCCCGGCACCCCAGCATCCCTTGTGACTGCACTCTCACTGCACTCGCTGCCCTCTAACGCCACTGGTGTGGCAGATCTGCCAGGATCCACCTGCTCACCGTCCCACTAATGCTGACACGCAGCTCTCGGGCTCACCTCCAGCAAGCCTGGCTTTATCCTTTCCCCCTTCAAAACTAGTTTAAAGCCCTGACAGCTCCTGTGCAAGAATTCTCTGCCCCCTTTGAGACAGGTGCCCCCCGTCTGACACCAGCAAGCCTGGTGCTGTATAGACCAACCCGTGATCAAAGCACCCAAAGTCTTGCCAAGTGCCAAGGCTGTTCCCTGTTGAGCAGACAGATGGTTTGCATAAGATGTTGTTTCTTTTTCAAGTATGGACGTACAGGTTGTGTTAACGTTTTGGCATGTGGTCAGAAGTGGGTGAAGGTTTCTTTCTACTGCCTCCTTGTTGAGGATAATTTCTATGGGTCTGCTGGCTTGGATGAGGACTAGCCAGGGGTTTAATAGGGCAGGTTGGCAGTGCTGGATCAGTGCGCTTCATGGATGTGAATTATGCTCTTCCTCACTGCCCGAGGACCTCTGGCTTGCCTTGGAATTTAACTGTGGGGATGTGCTGGGAGGGCAGCCCCAAGAGGGAGGGAGTGATGTGTCTGGAACTGGGCGTAAGACTGAAGCAGGTCCCAAGTCTTCTTCAGCCTGCAGATTAGAACTCTTTGTCAGACAATATTTAATTACTTTTTCTCCACATAATGTCATCTACCCTGATGCTTATGTTATTTAGAAACGAGATCTGATTAATTTATAACCACAGATTCCTACAGTGGACATCACTCCATGAAATGATTTAGAGAGAGCATGGGGTTTTGTTTGGTGCAGTTTTGGAAGCAGTGGAGAGGGCTGATGGTGGTGTGGCCCCCTGTAAGAAGGTTTAGGAAAACTTCCCTGGTTCCAGTTCAGCCTGACCTCTGGCCAAGGCTGAACTTTTCAGTGCCTCTGCAAATAAAGGTAATTAAGAGGAGAAACCTGTTGGACAAGAGCCTTTGTTTTGGGAACTCTCATTTATTTTGGAGGAGGTAGGACGAAGGGAGAGACAACCATGCGGGACATGACCATGCAGTCACCCCGGTTGTGAGGAAGAGACTGGGGAGACACATGGAGCGGCCATTTCAGCCTGTGGTGAGAAGACAGGCTGAGTCCTTGCAGTCCTTGGTGGAGAAAAGGCTGGTTTGCAGCCCGTGGAGAAGCACATGCTGGAGCAGAGAGTTGTGGCATAGTCCACACTGGCGTAGGCAGTTGATCCTGAAAAAAGGCCACGACTGACAGAGATCTGCTCTGGGGTGGTTCCTCACTGGGTGAACTACTACCAGTGGAGTGCTAGCTGGAGCTGTTCATGGAGGACTGGCTGCCGCGGGAGGGGTGCCGCCTTGCCTCAAGGTGGAACTGTGAGGAGTGTTTCTCTTGAAGAAGAGTGAATGGCAGGAGCAGCTCAGAGCAAACCTGGACTGACTGCAACCCCCCATCCTCTATCCCTTCTGCACCGTGGGGTGGAGGCGGGAGGAGGAAGCAAAGCTGGACCTGGGAAGAAGGGAGGGGTGGGCAGAAGATGTATTTAAGATCCTGCTGTTTTTCTCAGTGTCCTGCTCTGACTGGATTGGCGATTTGGTAGTGGTTTTGTCATTGTCCTGGGTCCAACATTGTGGAACCGGATGTTCTTCTGTTGTCTGGTTTTCTTCCTCCCAGAGAGCTGTGGTTTTCCTGAGCTTCCAGGAAGGAGGACACGCCTCTCCAGAATGAGCTCATAAACGGGGGCGCGTTGAGAGATTCGGGGACATCTGGTTTTCCCCTCTGCTCTATCTACTGTCCTCTCTATCTTGTCCGTGCTGCAGCTTTCTCAAATGTGCTGCGCAGGGCTCTTGAATCTCACGCCCCGGGACTGGAAACCTTTATCGAGGAGAGAAAGCCACGTCCAGGACCGGCTATTTTCCTGAAGC
>NW_010426161.1:8962-16258 GCF_000710305.1 Buceros rhinoceros silvestris | reverse complement strand
GGGCCGGCCCGTGGTGCAGATGTGTGTGTGGGGGAGTCTGGGAAGACCTGTCCTTGGCAGAGAAGAGTTCTCTGCAGCCACCCCGGGGGAAAGAGGGACTATGTTGTATTTGCATGAAAGGTTTGCTTCAGGAGAAAGTTCTTAGACTGAGAACTTTTTTGTCAGGTGAACGGACTGGACTCTTCCTTCCCCCTCCCCCCTCACTGGCGTGGTGAACCACTGTGGGGGGGGAGTTTGTTTGTAAGCGGGGATCGTTCCAATCGGGAGGTTTTATGTGTAACTGTATACGATTATCTAATTGCTTATTAATTCCTCCCTCTGTCTCTTTCTCTCCCTTTTCCAGTCCTGTTTAACTTTGAAAATGATTTTATTTTGGGAGTGTTTTACTATTAAACTTTTTCTGTTTCTATCTCTCATATATATAGAGTCTGTGTGTTATCATTTCCTTTGCCCGACTAAAGCCTTAACGAGCTCGTTAATGTGCTGATAACCCGGCAAGGGGTAAAACTGGCTGTAAGCCTCCAGATCCTGCACTGATGGTGAAGGGGAATGCGAACAGGTTCCAGATGCTGGGCACAGAGCCCCCGCAGATGCATTCCCCGAAGGCCCGGTCAGTATCCCACTCCGCAGACAGGGAGAGCCAGAAGCCTCGGAACTTTGCCCTCGGTAAGCTCGAGTCTCCTCCCAGCTAGCCTGGAGGAAGAAAGACGGCATTACCGCATGGTGGTTTGCCCCAGGAGAAGTTTTCTTGGACTGAAAACTTCGTGAGGTGATGGACAAAGACAAAGCCTTTCCTCACCCCCCACCACCCCGCCCCGGCGCTGCGACCATGTGGCGGGTTCTTTGTTTGTATGCAGGAGATGCGGGGCGAGATGGGAGACTGTATTATACTCGTATGTGCCTATTTCTGTGTTTATCAATCTCTCCCTCTATCTCTCTCTCTTTTCCAGTCCTGTTTAATTTTAAATGATTGATTTATGGGTTTTTTACGATTGAAACTCTTCTGTTTTCACTCCTCTTCACCTTAAACCTGTGTTTGTTTTTCCTTTGCCCAAACAAAGCCTTGAATTCAAGCCATAATGAGCTGCTAGGCTCCGTTCTGTGTAGGTTTTGGTGGCTTTACACTCCATCCAAAACCCTTCTGGTTTTAACAGCCACATAGTTTAACCCCCGGCAAGATCTCAGTGTAAACTACAAACCACACACTGGGCATGGCATGGGGTCAAAACTGTGGGCCTGAAAAATCGTATCAGTCTCACTGCCTTCCTTAGGTGTGTTCTTGGATGTCAGGCTGTGGCTCCCAAGTGCGATAAGGCTCTAGAAGAGCTCATACTGAACTGTTGCTTATGTGTTTGAGGTGTTTTGGTGTTATTTTTAACCTCTTTGGCAGGAAAGAGGCAGTATCCGTAGTCCAGCCAAGCATGGGTATATGACTCCTTCAAACCAGCTTAGAACTTGAGAAGAAAACAGATGAACACCAGTTCTCCCTTCAGGGAGAGCCCCAAAGAAAGGAGAGGGCCAGGGGCTGGTCAGAGGTAACTGAGGCACCTGTAAGGACATGCCTAAGCAGGATACACCTAAAGCAGACAGGGGCAGCAGCAATCATCAACTGCAGCTCCTGAAGCACGGCAACTAACGTTGTGTCGGTTAGGCAGAGCGAAGGGAGTGGTCGAGAGGAGCTTCTGAGAACCACAAATCAGAAGATGAGCAAGAACCCATTTCAAAACATGGTGCCTTTCTTCACAACGCGATTGGCTGAAACACCCCATAGACAGGCAGGAACCACGATTACCTGGAAGTGCCTGAAATCTCACTGGTGATGAACAGTAAATTTGAGAGAAACACCGAGTTTCAGTGCAGCTAAGCACAGTTAGCTTGGCCGGCAAATACCGAAGCTGAGGCAGGCACGAACCGGGTGCTAGCCTGACTGATTGCTCACCACAGCTGGTGCATAAGGCACTGCTGAAACCGTACAGAGAGCGTTGCAGGACTATGACCAGAAGACCCCCCTACCCACAGGGTGAAAAAGATCTCACCTCCTGAGCTGTGGGCAGCACCTGGGGAGCATGAGCTCCATTGAAGGAACGGGAAAGTCTCCTTCGCTTCCAAGAAAAATCAAGCGATCGAATACATGTGCATTTCACAGATGTCTTTTTGCTAGTAGGCCTGAAGCTAGTACATGGTTGCATAATGAAGTGTGAACTAGGTGAATCATGTAGAGATTTTGTGGAGCAGAAATGAAGACAATGTTCTACCAAACTGGTTAGGGCTTGGAGCACCCAACCTACAAGTTGATGAGAGGGAGCTGGGATAGTTGGGAGTCTGGGGACATCTGAGAATAGCCCCTGACCAGGGCATGGGCAGAAAAGGAGAAGAGGCACTCAGAGAGGAGAGCAGATCCTCAGGGAGATGGATGATGATCCTCATTCCACTTACGTGAACCTCGCTGCATGAACTGACAAGTTAAAGAGCTGTCCTGGGTTAGGCTAGGGTAGAGTTAATTTTCACAAGAAGCTGGGAGGGGCAACATCCAGGACAGCCTAACCAAACCAGCCAGTGGGCTATTCAATGCCGTGCTGATGTCACGCTCAGTGTCATCGGGGTACCCTGGCTGCAGAGGGTGGGCAGTGTGCAGCCTGGGTGTGCCGCTCTGGACAGCAGGTTCTGTGCGGTGAGCAGCTGCGCTCTGTGTCATTTGCTTGATATATTATTTGATCAGGAGTATCGTTGTTACTGTCCTTTCTTCTCCCTTTGTGGTGTTCTATTAAACTCTCCTTATCTCAACCCGCAGGTTCTGCCTTTTCTCCCGATAATCCTTCCCATCCCACCGGGGCAGGGAAGAGTGAGCGAGCAGCTGCATGGTGCTCAGTTGCTGGTTGGGCCTAAACCACAACGAAAGCTAAACTCGATTTTGATTTTTGTTTTACAGCACAATGTTTTGACACAAAGCAGAAATAATGCCCATATATTTCAGGAAAGCAAAACTGTTGACGAGGAAATCTCTTTGCTAAGCTTTTCTCAGCGGTAGAGAGTGTTTCCACAGATTCAGCTTTTCCACGGTTTCTGTGGTTGTCTTTACCCACATCATTCACCCCAAGATTCTGCCCTGTTTTTTCAAGTCTTCCACATTTTCACTCTTGAGTGTGCTGACGATGAGAAACTTGGCTTAGAAGGGAACTTGAAGACCTGTGCACGTTCTCACTGGCCGCACATTCAGAGCTGGCTGTAGAAGACAGCCTCCCGCTAGGTCCCACGTGCATGGAAGAGCTGCGCACACTGCTCTGCCACCGAGCCAACGTGGCGCCTAGCACAAGTACGTACGTTTTGCCTCTTGGCATAACACTTCCTAGACCAACTTCTTCCCAGCCACTCCGGAAGAGCATGCGCAGAATCACAGGATGTTAGGAGTTGGAAGGGATCTCTGGAGATCATCTAGTCCAATCTCCCTGCGAAAGCAGGTCCAACTCGAGCAGGCTGCACGGTGGGTTTTGAATCACATCCAGGAGGGTTTTGAATCTCTCCAGGGAAGGAAACTCCACAGTCTCTCTGGGCAGCCTGTTCCAGTGCTCTCTCAAAGCAAAGAATTTTTCTTTCATGTTCAGATGGAACTTCCTGAGTTCGTTTGTGCCTGTTGCCTCTTGTCCTGTCACTGGGCACCACTGAGAAGAATCAGGCCTCATCGTCTTGACACTTGGACTTTAGAGACTGATAACCATTGATAAGATCTCCTCTCAGTCTCCTCTTCTCCAAGCTAAACAGACCCAGGACTCTCAGCCTTTCCTGGTGAGATTCTCCACTTCCCTCATCCTCATAGTCTTCCGTTGGATTCTCTCCAGTAGTTCTTCATCTCACTGGAACTGAGGAGCCCAGAACTGGTCACAGTGCTCCAGATGTGGCCTCACTAGGGCAGAGTGGAGGGGGAGGAGAACCTCCCTTGACCTGCTGGCCACACTCTTCTTAAGGCACCCCAGGATACTATTGGCCTTCTTGGCCACAAAAGCACACTGCTGGCTCATGGTGAACTTGCTGTCCAGCAGGACTCCCAGGTCCTTCTCTGCAGAGCAGATTCAGACAACGTAAGCACAGCTATTCTGACAACGTGAGCAAAACGGGACACGATTTGCAAATACCACTGTTGTCTCCTACCAGCTAGGAACCCAGATTCTCTAATTACAGTGCCCTTCTTTTTTCATGCAAAGGTCATGATCATAAATCACATCTGCTGTATCACTAGGTTGTCACCTGTGGGTCACTGTGAGCCTAGACTAGAACCAGTCTTAATGCTGGACACAACGGCCATGGAAAAACATGCATAAGAAAAATGGGGTGCTGGGTTGGGAAGAAGTTCGCCATTACAACGTGAAGCCCATATGATCCTCCCCAACAGATGAGTGTGCTTTTCCTCCACTGGAAAAGCTGGAGAACGGGTTGGGTACAGTGGCGTTGCTGGCTGGTTCTGTGCTCTGATCGCTGCCTGAGTTCAAGGCAAGGGTGGGCTTTGCTTTCCTGCAGAGAGCGACTCTCGAAAAACCAGCGGTTTTGTGGCCCTTGCTCCAGACATGCCAGAGCAGGAGCTGCTGATCGTTCGTTACAGGTGTAACTTACCTGGGCACAAATCCCTAGTGCAAGTTACGCTGCTAATTCATCGACTTCAGCAAACTTACAGGCATCAGCTCTCTGCTGATAGGGAAGTTTGGATCAGAGTCCAAACGCAAAAATAAATGAATGAAGGTTGAAAGCAGTCTCTGTGGATAGAGTATAGGCTAGCACACGAGGGGAAGTACTCAGCTCGTAGCACGTGCGGCTGTTTGTCAAGCTGATTCTGCTAATGGAAACTTGTGGCTCAATCCTTTACCTTCAGGCCTCAAACTTCCAAATATTTGGTAACACAGATGTTTGAAAGGCAATGCCTGTGGTCTGCTTTGTCCTCCTATTCCTCTTCTTTTTTTAAAACAGAAATTCTCTAAACAGATAAGCTACGTTTATCTTTGAGAACCACCGCCCGTTACCAAAAGAGAAAAAAATAGATTTATGGCCAGGAAAGCAACAAATGCCTTTTCTCTCTGACCTCCACCTGAGATCCGCAGACAAGCCCCTCCTGCTCTGCAGTCTCCTCCCCTCGGATCACAAGATGCAGAGCCAGTGCCCACATCCCTGAAGCAAATTTAGATGGCTGAAAGATTTGTGCAGCAGGACTGCAGTAACAGAAACCGCCCAGTAAAATCAACATCCGTTTCTCTAACAAGAGATTTCAGGTGAATTGGGATG
The DNA here is from genome assembly GCF_000710305.1 of Buceros rhinoceros silvestris. Lineage (NCBI taxonomy): Eukaryota > Metazoa > Chordata > Aves > Bucerotiformes > Bucerotidae > Buceros > Buceros rhinoceros. Next base: position 10,990 of record NW_010426161.1, on the reverse strand, counting down.
TCTCCCAAAACCTTTTATCTGAAAGTGCTAATTCAAGGGACACTGGGGACAGGCCTCTTGCTCAGGCTGGGAAGCAAATTTTGTGAAGGAGGACTGGGTTTGTTGTGCAAAAGAAAAATTTGTCCCTGACACATTTATGTTTTTGCCAGTGATTTTACCATTTATGTTTCTGCCATTACAGAAAACAAGCAGGAGGGTACCAAGGAGGAGGAACCTGCCTCTGGCATCCAGAGAGAGAAGGATTCCCTAGCGAGAGGGTGATGCTCCAGGAAGGCTGCCTGTACATTTTGCACCCTGGCATCTCTGGTGGAAAGGCGCTAAGGGCTGTGGTGTTAACCAGCACAGGACCACGAGAGAACAGATACTGAAGGTAACTCGAGGATGCCTACAGACACAAGGGTGATGCTATTCTCTACTGAGCCAGGAGGAACAAATCACATTCACATCCACCGAGTCAGAGCTTGACTTGCAAGGAGATCCAAGGGAAGGAAGTTCTTCAGAGCAGTTCTTCTCCCAGCCCTGTCAAGTGAGAGATCTGGGCACAGGGTAGGAGTCTCTATCCTGTTTTTCCTGCACAGTATCCTAAGCTCCATCTCCAACAGCTGCTCTAAGTTTTCTCCGAACCTGGTCACATTTCTATCTGGTCTGCCACCCTTCTCACTGAAGAAGGTCTTTCCAGGAAGATGCAGAAGAACAAACCAATCACTGCAGCTCAAACCTCTATCCTTATCATGCCTTCAGCAGCAGTCACTAACAGGTACTTACTACTGAAGAACGTGCAAGCACATAGCTCTACCTCCCCAGAACGTTTCACCAGGCTCCCGCACTTTGGAGTTCATGAGTGTATTCCCACCAGATCTGTCGTCTGTGGTTGCATCCTCTCTCTTTTTGAGCCCTGGGGAACCATCAGCACATTGGGCATCTTCAGGGAGAGAGCTCCTCACGTGTGGGTGATTCCCAACACTGGACACAATATTCAGACGTGCCTTGCCGGCTCTGGATAAAGGCAATAACAACATCCTTTGATCTCCTGCCCCTGCTGTGCCTACGGTAGTCCAGGACGTGATTTGCCTTCTCTGTGGTGAGAATACACGCTGGGCTATGTTCAAGGCAGCATCCACAGTAACCCCTGGGTCCCTTCCAGGAGAGCTGCCCAGTCGGTTGTATTCCAGCCTGAATCTAGGGGGTGGGGTTTTCCCACCCCAGCACAGGACTTTGCATGTCTCACTGCTGACCTTCAGAAAGTTTCTGTTGGTTGAATCCTCAAGTTTCTCAAGGTCCCTCTGGACCAACACTCTGCTCTTCAGCATGTCAGCCACTCCCCCTAGTTCTGCATTGCCAAAAAGTTGCTGAGGGTGGGCCCTGTCTAAGGACAAGTGTGGGAGGTAGGGGGAAAAGGCACGGGGGAACAAGATAAAACCAGGAAATACTCAACAGCAAGCTTTTACAGTAGCAAGATGAGAAGTTTGGGAAATGTTCCCCTATGGGGCTGAAAGGGGAGGAAGCAGGGTCGGGCATTGCAAACGGAGCAGATGGAAGCAGAGTGGTGCACAGACAGGTCCGGAGCGCCATGAGGGCTTGTAACAAGGCTGTGCATCTAAATCATCGCTCCTGTCATTTCTTCAGTGTTTCAAGGGGAGAAACTCTCACGCCAGTCTTTGGATGTCAGTAATTTACACCACAGTTCTGTCAGGTGGTGTGCAACAGGGCTGTAGCAAGGTGGTATCTGCTGTACGCAAGGCTGTCAGCAGCCGTGATCAGAGCTGGTGTGCTCAGGAAATGCTTCTGACCATCAGCCAAGCAGCATTTATTCCAAACACCTCACGCACCGCTTATAACCCTTCAATATATAGTGCTGCTAGGAGAAGTACTTCGGTCTGTCTGAATGAAAAATGGAAAAGACTAACACAGTTTCTGTCCCCCAAAGGAAACTGAGACCATTTTACCTTTGGAAACCGGGCTGTAGTCTTGGGATGCTTCATAGGGGATTACATGGCATGTCTTGCCCAGATCCAGTAAGTCCTTACC
>NW_010426161.1:0-8864 GCF_000710305.1 Buceros rhinoceros silvestris | reverse complement strand
TTTTTGCCTTCTTTTTGCACGGTAGTTTTTAATCCTGTATTCAGCACCCACTTGAATAGGTTTTTTGGGTTTTTTTTTTTTTTTTTTTTTTTTGTAGGCATCCCCATGCTAGGAGCAGGAGCTTTAATGGGAATTTAAGCACTCCGTGCGTTTCTCAAACCCAGAGAGCTGACATAGCAATCCTACACCCAAGGCTTTCAGGAGAGAACGCGTTTTCAGAAAAGGTGATGCTCGGGGTACTTCTCACTTGGCTTGAGCCCTCCTCAGCTCCCAGGCGAGGGGCTGCTAGCAACGCAGCGGTTCAAAGACTGGAGACCACTGCCAAGGCTCTGGAGATGCAGCTGGCACAAGGCATCAGACCAACGCGGTCCCTGCTTCCAAGGCGGGTTCCAGGGCTCATTTCCTTGATGCTGCTTCACCCACGCATTTTTGCCACCCCAGAATGACAGCTCCCAAGGTTGGGGTGAGGCTGGAAGCCTGATCAAAGTTCGATGGCAGAAGAGACCTTTGCAACCAGAAGTGAGGTTGCGAGTCCAACAGCAAATCCAGGAATGGGGCAGGCAATGAGTATTTTTCCCTTTCCACAGCTTGTTTTCTGTCCCATAGCTTTTATTGTTGGGTTTTTTTTTGAAGATCATGTGTTTCAAAGCACAACACAGAAGAACTTTCCCCCTGATGAAATGCCATCTATGCCCCAGCTCAAGTGCAGGAAGTTGAAATTTCGCAGGGAAACCAAGAGAGCTCCTTGGAGTAACTTTCTGTGACAGATTTAGGACCTCGAAGTTATATACCAAAGTTTCACAATGCATTTTATTCCTATTTTGTTTTAATACACCCATAAACAAACTGATAAGGAAGACTGTGCTGAACGTATCGGGTCGAACTAACCACGTGCTGAGAGACATAAGGCTTGTGAACGTGGGCACCACTTAGGCAGAGAAACTCAAATCGCTCTGGAAAGCGCTGTAGCTATACACAAGGACCTGCATCAAGCAAGCCTGCGCCAGCATTTTGTGTCTCGTGTCCACACTCACACCAACAGAAGCACATGCAACTTGTAATTCCCATAAGCAGAAAATACTCAAAAAAACCCCCAAACAAAGCTCTAACTAATAGTCCTCAGAGATTCCACACGCTTGGGTGTGCTTTCAACTATAGAGAAGAGAGGGTCTGAGGTCTTTTCTGCTTTAGGTTGGTTTTAGGGTGGTTTTTGTTGTTGTTTTGGATTTTTTTTTTCTTTTTTTATGCCTCCCTGTAGATCTCGGATAATCAAAAATAGAGCTGTAAATTCATCAGCTGCTTTGTTCTGTGCAATTCACTCAGCTTTATTCACAGCTCAGCTTCATCCTGCAGTGAAACTCACATGCTTTGGTTTGTAACATTAGCATGGTCTAATTGCAGGGATCACAAAAATAATATTTCAAGTTTAATCCCAAAGGAGGCATTACTAGGGATCAAATACATTATTTCACCAAAAATCCCTTTTACTACTTTTTTTTTTCCCATCGGTGATCAAATCTGCTGAATTAGTCTCTAAAATGCTGCTGCTATACAGCAGAAGAGATCCTTGCTCAAGGCACAGGACTCAACATTTACTTCCGTTTTTCACACAGTATCAAAGGAGATTTATTTTTTCCCCCTTGCCAAAAAAAAAGTCTAGTCTAGATTCTCAGCTGCAGCTGAGAGCACTGGGAGAGAAAGTAGCTGCAGCTCATTTTTGTAGCTTCCTAATCTTGTAGGACAGTTTCTAACGTTCTCAGTTTTGCACAGACAGCACCAGTGTTTCTTTGTTTGAGAGTCTGAACTGAAAAGCCAAGCTCTGGCTTCAAGACTTTGGCAAGGGGAGATTCAGAGACCGACAAAGGGGTTTTTTTCCTTTAAATACATGGCCAGGCTCAACTCTCCACCTCCAACTGCTTTCTTCACTGCTATTTTTGTCGTTTGCTGTATGGAGCTAAGCAGATGACGGAAAAGCCTTTGGCATTGCACCGTCCAGGGATGGGACCCTGCAGGTCTGACTCCTTGCGTGAGTGTTCTCCATACAACATGGACAGAATCACCAACCACAGGGTCCTAGACCTGCTGGCCTTGCTGGAAGGAACACCACCACCAATGCGGACAGAGGCAGTCACCTGTCCCCCGGTGTCACAGCCTGTGGAAGACACAAATGGAAACGGAACTGGAATCAGCCCTGACCGTGTGCTACGTACAAATAGTAGAAACTCGACTGGGCAAACCAGGCTGTGCATCATTATCGCTGTGAAGTCAGGCTCTTCATGGTCCCTCTGCTAACTGCTCCGTATTTTCGGTCCTAATCTCAATCTTTTTGAATTAGCTCTGCTACAACAAACAGAATGATACAGGTCAGACCAACTATTATGAAAAATTCAATTATGATAGTGACACCAGCAGCCCTATAAAAAGAACGTAGCTGTACAAAAGCAACAGCAGTTAACAGCACAAATGTTCACAACATTATGAGGTTCTTTAGGCCTTCAAACTTTCTGCATAGGCCACGTGGAGAGGAGAAAAACATGTCTACTTGTCCTTCTGAAAAACTTCATTAGTTTTCAAGCCTCCAGGACTGCCGTTCTTGGCAGCCCCGGCTGCCCTGTGCCCGGGTCTGTGATGTTCGGAGGTGGAGCAGCGACTCTTTCACGGGCACCCCCTTGCCGTGGGGAAGGAGCTTGCGTGCCCTTGTGAGGTTGAGAGCTGTGCTGGTGGTGGCATGTGCCTCCGGTGGGGTCTCCCAGGCCAGACAGGTCTCAGCTGAAGGGTCAGACACAGTGTGTCCACGGGCAGGATGGGCTCACTAGCCTTCGGGCACCATCCTAGGAGAAGGACAACTCTGACTCCAGACCCGGGCAGATGGAGCTCGTTTAGCCTTGTAAGGCTCATCCATCATCTAAGAGAAGGACACTCTAACCAAACCTACGACCCGAGGACTTCGCTGTCACCGTCCAAGCTCGCCAGGCCCGGGCAGATGAAGCTCAGGTGTAAAGGGTGGAGCCAGTTCCGCGCACGCTGCGCCTCACCTAAAAAACCCACCGCGCAGCCCCGAAGGGTGCACTCATCGCTTGCAGTGAGCGTGGGAAAAGCCCTTCCCAGATCTTCGCTCGCAAAGCCAAGCCGTGATGATTAGTTTTCAAATGTCCCTCTCCACCACCTGCCAAAAAACCCCACTAATCATCTTGTCATGCAGGTTGCACGGAGTACCACGAGTTTCTTTTGGGAGGTGGAGTTGATCTTGCTTATGTTGTGAAAATTTCCACCAAAACCAAAAAAATTAGATTTGCCCCATATTTCTTAAAACAAAAGAGCTGCCTTGTTTCCTTTCGAATACTTGTGACTACGAGACTCTAAATCCTCATGCCTGAGTAGTCCTTTAAACATGAGAAACAGAGCGATTTGCAGCCTTGCCTGGGCTACGTTAGATGCGCAGGTGAAGTCAAACATGCATCATCACTTGCAGGGCTGAGACTTGAACATTCCGAGCACACAACCTGAGAAGAGGAATGTGCTACGTACTGGAGAACCATCCCTTTTCCCAGGAATGGGAACAAATTTCTGCTCATCTCAGAAGCAGCACTGAGGCAAAGCCTGATGATTAACACGTTAAGTCCTGAAAAATCCAGCAAAATGGAAAACTTTCCACTCCATGCGTTGGTGTCAGAGGAATCAGGCCTCTCAAAACACCACTGGGAAGAGAAGGAAGAACTTACTGTGCCCTGGTAAAGAGGAGATCTGGCCACGCTTGTGCCTCCTGGCTCTCCTTGTGCTTTTGTTGCCGAGAGTGGTGATCTCCAAGGTGGGATGCGCAAGATGGTCCCTCGGGTTGCAGGAAGAAATATTAGAATGTCAGTAGCACCCGTATGTAATTTATGAATAACTATATACACATACATTGGAGGTGCATGCTCAAAAGTTTTTTGGAGATAGGGGTGCACGACCAAAAAAGTTTGGAGATCCCTGACCCGCAGGAATTCCCACCTCTGCATCGGAGAGGCAGCACAACTGGCACTCATCACAACAGTGAAACCAGCTATGCAGAGCGCTGTCCTGGTGACAGAGGAAACCAGCCAGGGAAACAACACCAAAATAAACCCCCACACCCGAGAAAACGCGTTGTCTTCATCTGTCCTCCATAGAGAGGATTTTGGCGCTAGCCATAGCGGAAGGAGGTAAGCCTCTTCTAGGGAGAAGTACTGTGTTTTGGGGTTCCCTTCCAGCCTGTAAAGAAATAGGAAGGAAAGGAGCAGGACGAAAACACAAAGCAAAAGCCTCTGAGAAGTTGCCATCAACCCAACACAAAAAGCCAACCAAACAAAAACAGCCACCCAAACCCAGACCTCGGTGGACTGACCACTGTTCCACCGTACATCCAAAGGATGCTCTTTCGTGTCAAACGGCACCGGCCTGCTCCTTCTGCCCAGGCCTCCAGCTGGTCTATCCTTTCAGCTCTTCCTTTATTGTAAGCGGACAGCCTGAAGCGCAGCGAGACCGTATCATTGCTTTGTTTTAGAGCAAAGAAAATAGAAGTTCTCCTGGAAAAAAGATTTACTTTTCTAAAAATAAAATCCCCCAAGTTTCTCACATTTCCTTTTCTTATTCTTCCTGACACAAACACACACTTTTTAGAGAGCATAGCTCAGCAGAGTTTTAAAGGAGACTCTTGATGGTCCCCCTATTGCAGGCACTGATTCACATTTCAATTTTGTTTTTCAAGTCTAAATCATGCACTCCGTGCTGGACAACTTCAAGTGCAACAGAGCAGAGCCGATACATTATAAACCTGTTTCTTAAACAGTTTTCAAGGTCTTCAAAAAGACACCTGCTAAAATGATTTCACACTCTCTTTCAGTAAAAAATAAATAAATAAAGAAAAATTATTTGTTGTGGTCTTCTACGGAGCGAATTGACTTCAGGAGGCTAACCTTAAATCCTGATAATTATGTACTGCCTAAGTGCGATACTAGAGCAAGTCTTAATACTCAGGGGAAAACCTGGCCTTGCGCCTCCAGGGGTTTCAGGACTGCGATCTGAACAAGTTGCCTTTCCTTACACCATGTTCTGGAAAAGGAGGGGAAAATAATCACGAGAATCTACATGCAGTAGGAATCAAAATGCTTTTTACCGTTTTTCTTTTCCAAAAAGTGGCTTGACAAGACGTCTGCAGAAGCGAGGGAGGGATCTCCCAAAGATGCCACGCTCCAGATCCTGGCTGTGACCACAGTGTGGCTCTCTCCTATGCTAGGGCACATCTCCACCAAAAATATAGGGCTTAAGCAGGCACCCAAGAGGTCTTTACATTCACACAACTAAAGCAGCTGTTAATTTAGGAACCTGGCAGCAGGCCTGTCCACATCTGATCTTCGGTTGTGCTCGGCCCCTCACCCCGGAAGATGCTAAGGGGAGCAGTATGAGTCAACCAGAAACACAAAGCCACTCAGTCTCACAAAAAGGGCTTGGATGTGAGTCAAACAATCCAAGGTTTGAAAATTATTTTAGATCAAATGAACGTGATCTTGAAGGGTGAAATCTTGGTCCCACTGAGGCCAAAAGCAAAACTCCAGTAGACCTCAGCAGGACATGGCTCCTGCCCAAAGCAAGCTTTCCAAGTCTCAGTCAAGCTCTTCAGCTGCAGAAGTTAATTTCTATTATTTTTGTAGCCTTTTTGTCTCACCAAAGGGATCCTTCAGCAGCGGCGATCCAAAAGCTGTTGACGAGTTGGAAGAAATTTAATTTACAATTGAAAAAGAAGAATATAATTTTTTTTTTTCAATTAAAACCAGTATGTGACATGATCTCCAAGCATGTTGGTGTCAGTCTGGCCAGTGGTGGACTCCCACAGAGCTCAAACCTTTTGGAGAGAGGGATTCTGCTCTGTTCTATTTCTGCATAGCACCTAACCCTACCGAACCCCGCAGCTGCAATGGGAGCCTTAAAGGGACCACGGTAAAAGCAGTCATAAATAGCAGCATTTTGATTTTAGCTTTGTCGGCTTTCCATTTGCCAGCGTTGTTTGTCATTTCCAGCAGACCAAAGGCGTGTTTTCCTGGTGAAGACCACTGTGACAACGATGTTAGAGCGTTCTCCAGTTTTACATTTGGAACAACAGTAACCAGTAACACATGAACTCTCACTTTTACAAGTTTTGTAACTTCTGATGATTTGTTTTAAAGCCTCTGCTCCTGAAAACTGGTAGTTACACCAGTCTCAATTCTTGCTATCTGACAGAAACATCAGGTCCGCATGGCCACACGGGATGGAAAAGGAAGAACAGCCCGTGCTGGACTAGTTGTGTTCTGAGATCACCACGGACCAGCCAGGTCATCACGTGACTGGCAGTGACGAACAGCCGTTGCGTACCAGCTCCATGGCACCCAGCCACAAGAGCAGAAGTGACCAGTATCTGCCAGAAGAAAGGCTGGGACAAGTTCAGTCAAGAAACCAGCAACACCAATAACCTTAACCAGTGTCTATTCCCTTTGCTCCTTGTGTTAAAATGTCACAAGATTTTGTCACAGGATTTTCACCCCTGACTGCCATGGGTTCAGACCTCAGCTCTTTATTGACACCCAGAAATCGCAACTATGAAATCATTCCCAGCCACAAAAAACACTATGCACTGTCAAGGAAAGAAAATCAACTAGCTCTTTGTACCTTCATCTGCTCTCCACACGCTCTGACATTTTTGTGCAGCTGAACAGGGACGCTCCCTTCTAATTTCTATATGCCAAGTTGGTTAGCTGCCACGTTATTAGATGCCACAAATCTCTGGCTTAGTCCAAGGAAGGAAGACAGGCTGCAGCAAAGGCAAGCTGCACTGAACTTGCTCAAACGCGTATTTCAAGCACCGTCCTCTCCCACAGCCCAAAGGACGTTGCAACACCATCCAGATAGAAGCTTAGTGTAACGTGCCAAAGCGGTTACCTTCGTGAAGGTTAGGTCCAAGCCACTAAAGACAGATGTTAACGCTAGACCTCAAGAAATGCAGTGCTACTCGAACCTCCAGCAGCTCCAAAGCTTTTGCCCCCAGGACACGGGGGAATCTTGAGCTTTCCCACAATTTTCTTTGCTCACGTTTTTCACATGGACACACAGATTGCCCGTGGACAGCTTAGTATTGCTGACATCAGACTGAAGTGATTCTGTCAGTGTCATCTTAAGCCTTTGCCTCATCTATTGTAGCATCCATGTGATTACAGCCACGCTTACGTGTCTGGGCTAGTGACAACCAATAACGACTGAAAATTGTTTTATACCAAATGTGCGTCTTTTTGGCATTTTTTGAATCCATCCACCCTTCCCAATTGCACCAGGGTAGGAGAAAGGGCAGGCTGCGCTTTTGAAACAAAGGCAATAATATTAACAACTTCAGGAACCATAGAGAGCCAGTGTTGCTGGTCCTTGAAAAGAGACAGGGGCAGCAGAGGCCAGGACAATGCTGAAGGCAAGGCTCCAGAAGACCTGCACGAATCCCTGGAGAAGCAGCTGCAGGATGGCCTGCGTGCAAGAGCTTAGTGCCAGTTTTGGAGGAGCTTCGCAGCAGTTTGGCACATTAAATGAAGTCTTCGGTTGCATGCAAACACACGTCAGGAAATGTCCCGTTTGCTAGATGGGTTGGTCATTGTTACTTTAGCAAGTTTAGAAGAACTGCTGAGAATGTTTTGCTGCAAGGCTAAGCTTTGCCAGAGGAAGAATTTCACAGGCAAATGATTTCTACATCACCCTTGAAGAACCAGTCCATGGAGTCGTGGAAGATTTCTCCTTCCTCTCTCTCCTTCTCAGATCAATCGCTTGTAAGAAGTCTTAAGAATTGCAGTCATCCGTGAGTCATTCGTGGCACCTACACCACACGTGTAGCCACCTGAAGTGAGCACCAGCAGAGCCAATTTTATGCTGCAGGAAGGACAGAGTGCAAGCTGCACGTCTTGCTCCCTCAGCAGCTGCTGTAAAGGCTGTTCTTTCTGCTACGGACATGAAAAGAAGTTGGAAAAATCTTCTATAAATCAAAAAGAAAAGGACGGGGGGGAAAGTTAAAAATTAATAAATGTATCAAATAAATATGGAGGCTTTGTAGAGCTGATCAGCTCAAAGCTGATTTCCCGTGGCACCAAAGCCCAACTTCTAGTACCGCCCAGCCACATCCAGACCAAATTCTGAAAATCCCTGTCCTTCACTCCAAAGGAAAATAAGCAGCTCCCCCTGATTTCCAGGTAACATGCTTTCCTTACTAGCTATTTAGGTCCTTTGCATCTGAAACACCTTAGAATCATATAATTGTTTTGTTTGGAAGAGACCTTTAAGATCATCAAGTCCAACTGTTAACTTAGCACCACCAGGTCACCACTAAACCACGTCCCTCAGCACCACATCTACACGTCTGTTAAATACCTCCAGGGGCGGTGACCCACCACCTCCCTGGGCAGCCTCTTCCAGTGCTTCACAAGCTTTTTGGTGAAGAAATTTTTCCTAATATCCAACCTAGACATCCCCTGGCACAGCTTGAGTCCATTTCCTCTTGTCCTATCACCTGTTACCTGGGAGAAGAGACTGACCCCCACCTCACTACAACTTCCTCTCGGGTAGTTGTAGAGAGCAAGAAGGACTCCCCTCAAACTCTTCTCCAGGCTAAACAACCACAGTTCCCTCAAATGCTTCTCGTAGCACTTGTTCTTGGTACAGCTTCCTCTCGGGTATTTGTAGAGAGCAAGAAGGTCTCCCCTCAAACTCCTCCAGGCTAAACAATCCCAGTTTCCTCAGCCTCTCCTTGTAAGACTTCCTCTCTATACCCCACACCAGCTTCATTGCCCTTCTACGGACACGCTCCAGCATCTCAACATCCTTGGAGTGAGGGGCCC
>NW_010426160.1:34725-34965 GCF_000710305.1 Buceros rhinoceros silvestris | reverse complement strand
GGGCAGAGAAGGGCCGCGCCGGGACAAGGTGGGGGGCACGGCCGGAAGCGCAGGATTTATTCTCTGCGGTTCGTATCTGCAAAGTGAGCGCACCGGTGCCCCGCGCCGAGGCTGGAGCCCGTCCCGCCTCTGTAGAGCTGTAGACGAGGCGGCGGAGAGCAGACGTGCCACCAGTCCCCTGGCCCGTGGCTGATGTCACCCACAGCCGGCGTCCCTCGGCAGGCCCCCGGGGGGGGGGGG
>NW_010426160.1:30319-34588 GCF_000710305.1 Buceros rhinoceros silvestris | reverse complement strand
CAGGGGCTGAAGGAGACCGGGCCGGGGCCGGGGCCGGGGACAAGGCCACCACACGGCGCCACGGCACCCCCCCGGGAACAGGGCCAGGTACGGGATGGGGCAGGGGCTGACAGGCCCTCGGGGCCCCAGAAAAATGCACCCCTACTGTGCAGTGAAAGTTTAAAAACAGCTGGTAAGAAAACGGAATTGGTTTTCTGTCTTTCAATTGAAAATACAGGCCCCAAATGATTTTTCCCCCTTTTTTTCATATTCCTTTCCCCCTTCCAGTGTCCATATTGAGGAATTTCTCAAACAATGTCAGTAAAATATTCTTTAAAACATTTAATCTAGTTTTGAAATATTTTGTGTCTGTTTGCTCAGTTAAATCACACCTTTTCCTGCCGCTTTGCCAGCCACGTGTGTTCAGCAGAGCTGCCACGCTGGCTCATGAGAGATGAACTGCCTCCTTCGCAGTACACCATCACTGGCCAGTGAATTGAACTGATGTCACACATCAGGAGATTTTTGTGACGAGTCCATTTGCCGGAAAACTTAAATCATGAGGAAGGGACATATGAATTCCCTGAATTATATTTCCTACCAAGCATGCCAAGAGTTCCAGCAAGTAGAAATTAATGTGACACTGCCTCAAAATGAAGAGGTTCAGTTTAGCAAAGGGAAAGGAAACCATCTGTTTGGGGAATTTTGAGCAATTGCCAAAAGTAAATTTTGAAAACTGTGTTTTATTAAAAAGAATATCACCTAAACTGGCTAAAAAAAAATTAAAAAGCTATGAAACCTGCAGCAAGTGTCTTGACCAGTCATAATTTCTTCTGTTTGCTTCCTTGCTTTTCCAAACTTTCTTTAAATAAGTCTAAAATTTCACACTTTTGTTCAACCAACAGCCCTACTTTCATAACAATACTCTTGAAATGCCTTCTATGTGCAGTTTGATTTCCATCCAAATGAAGATAGAGGAAGAAAAGGGGAAACAATTGGCAGATTCTACCTCTGGTTGTCCAAGTAGTAAAAGCAGAGCAAGTTAAAATGGATTGACCGGATTTCCAGCTTGATTTAATAAAGATAACTCATCATAAAAATGCTTTGGGAATGGTGACAGCTGCTTTGAAAACTTTTACAAATCTATCATTTGGCACTACATTTGGAAGAGATTTGCTCTGTCACCTTTGTAACTGCTCTTCAGGTAGGTTTAAGCTGTTACTAGATTGTATCTTAACCTCTTTTCTGCCCGACTAAAGCTTTGCTCCCTCAGAATGTTCTCAACGGTGCTGTGCTCTAGACCCTTGTCCACTGGTGTCCTTCCACTGGACCTTTTTTGGGGGGCACAAAACCACACACTGATTTCCAGCTGTGTCTAGTAGAGGAGTATAACAGTTTCTCTGAGTTTATTGGCAGCGTTTCTTTGAATGTGGCCTAGAGCATGGTTGACCATATTGGCAGTGAGAGGACGTTTTTGGCTTGTATTTACTCTGGTGTTCATTTCACCCATGTCTCTTCATCAGTATTTCTATCCACTGTCACTTAGGTGGTACCACTGCAGCCTGTACTTCCAGGCTGTTGCACCTGATGTGCAGAACTTTGTACTGTTTCATGGTGGATTTCATGATGTTTCTGCTGGCCCAGTCCTCCAGCTTACCAAGGTCACTTTGGATGTCGTGTTGCTGCTCCTGTACTACAGCTGTCGTTGTAACACTAGCTAATCACAGGCTGATCAGCTATCTCTTTACCACACTGTCATGCTCTGGAGATTAGCTGTGTCCCTAAACACGTACTCCCATAAGGATGGATACAGCACTCTGCTGGTCCCCGTTGCAGTAATTTCTTTCCCATCCTCTTGACATAAAGAGGACTGGTTGAAGCCCATGGTGGGAACTGTGTTTTGGCCTAGAGTATCCATCACGTTGACGTCCTGCTCTGGATCTGACCCCAGTAGGAGTCACCAGGAGAACACCTGTCACCTCCACCCACACAGTCACTGATTTGTCTTCATCGGGTGAAATCCTCCTGGGTGAATCTGGTGTACAGTGGCTGGTTTCAAATGTCCTTTCTTTTCCCTCGGGCTGCTGAGGCAACCAACACGTATATTAATACTTTATTAAATATTTCTCACTGCTCTTGTTTGTTCCTCCCGTGCTTTGACTTTCCTAATGAACCATGATATCGTGATTAAGACAACCGTTGGCACTGGTTAGGATGTGCGTGGGATAAGACACTATACAGCATCGTAAAGTGTCCAAATCCTCAACCGCTGAGAGCATCATGCCCATACAAGACTATTCCATGCTCATGAGTGTTCAAAAGATGAGGTCCTAAGTTTGCCAGTCTGATGCAAATGGAAAATCAGTTTGTGAATCATCAGCCTACATACCAGGCAGGTCGCACTCCAGTGTCTCAAGACACTTCTTCCCAATTCTTTCTTTTTTCTTCTGCCTGTGAGTAGCAGGATTTTTGCCCCCAACCCTTTTTTTTTCTTTTTTTTTTTTTTTTGTATGGTGTATAGACTATGGGAACTGCTGGAGCAATCTTCAACATTTTTTGTTCTGGAGTGTGTTAATCTGAAACATACATCTATACAGCAAACTCATGCAAGAACCTCCAAGTGAAATAATAGATTTTCTGAGTCATTTAGTGAAGCCTCCTGTCATTGCCATTGGGACCATAAGTGTAATTTTAATTTTTTTTTCTCTGAGGAGAATTGGACAAATTGTCATGATGGAAAATTAAGAGCATTTAGATACCTTCATTTGTAAATTACTTCTAATGAGTGAGAATGCAGCAGGGGAAATTAGCAGTCCCTACACTTCCATGCTGTACATTAGCTTATTTAGTTGAGTCAAACAAAATATGATCAGAAGATGAGAGCATTAAAATAACAGGGAAGAGGCACTTACAAATTCAACATTAGAGCTGATTCGAGGACAGTGCTAGAAACAGGAATAAAATTCTTCATTTCCCCATGGAAACTGGCTTGAAAAGGCATTGGAATATTACAAAGACTTGGAGAAATTACTCCCTATTGAAAAATAAAAGTTCTTTCCTCTAGTGAAGAACAGGAGAGTTGAAACGTCTGGAAAAGACTAAGGTAGCTAACCTAGCAACTGAATTAGCTATCTCTATCTTGGTGACTGCAGGACGCTTCTCTCTATTAGCCAGTTAGGCCAAAGAGATGCTAAGGCATGACTTTTCCGACTCTGCCTCCCTCTTTCTGTGCTCTTACACCTTTCCTCCACTATTTGCCGAAATATTTGGTGCTCTGAAAGGTATGTTTTGCATTCAAAACAGATTTTATTAGTGTTAGCTGTACAAGTCAAGTGAGATACACAGATCCCTCTACTTCTCTCACAAGCTTTAGTTTTTACAATCTTTTTGTTCATCTGTTAGCATGTAGAAGACTCATCACATCTTAAGCTTTTATTCACCTTTCTCCTTAATCAGAACCCAAATGCACTGGAGAGAAAGCTCTAGAAATAACAGAGCAATGCCATTTCCTCTTTCTATTACTGCTGAGATGCATTTTTCCCCACCTTGTTTCCACTTCATAGGGTATAAGAACTGCAGAGACCCATTTCTGTTTTCAGCATCAAGCACAATGACGACTCAGTGCAAGCTGGGGTCCTTGCTGTCTCCTACGCATATATTCATGTGAAAAATAAGGATACCCCAAATGTCTGTATTATAAAGCCGTAACTCTGTGAAGAATTGCTGTGGGCACTTAAGGGGGAAAGCTTTGGACGTAGTCTTCTTCCAAACTTCCACACACAGGAGACCACAAGATTAAACACTTCATTTGCATTAATATCCTTGCAGGTTTTATTCGGTGTTGATAAATCCACAGAACTGGAATGCAGTTCTCCAGCATTTTCCTGCCAGCTCTCCTGAACTGCATTCCATGTTTCTCCTTTGGCAGGTGCACTCCTCCTCTCCAGCACTGAAATAGGTGATGGGTTGTAGTTGGTAAAGTGAAAACGTCATAATTCAGGGAACATAGACGAAGACATTCATCCATGGAGTTCAGGCAAGTAAGAATGTTTATCACAGAACAAAAGAAGATGCAGTTTTGGTGCTGTTAGGAGGAGTGTACATCTAAGAATGGAATTTTTAGTGCTCTCTAATACATCAGTTCCCTTGGCAACATTTCATTTAGCTTTAGAAATGTTTTGTCTCTGGTCCAAACAGTTATCTTCATTGCTCTGGTTATTATTCAGTTTATTCTAAGAAACTTTTCAATATACACTGATGTGCCAAGAAAATGTAAACATCATTCCCTAC
>NW_010426160.1:27382-30243 GCF_000710305.1 Buceros rhinoceros silvestris | reverse complement strand
CCCTACACTCATTATAATCACTATTACATTTTTCATTATTGCTTAGGGTCATGATTTTAGACTCCCTCCTGAGCATTACACAGGCAGCCAGATTCTTCAAGGAGTTCAAGCCAAGTGCAAATCTATCCAGATCTCCTTTAAAACTGCTGCGCTCAACACCTATCAGCCAGTGCACAGTATGCCCAGCTCTGGACAAGTCAGACCAACAGTGCACAAGCCTTGCCAGTGATATGCACACACAAGCACTGTGCCCAGGGCTCTAAAACCCACAGGTCTTCCCTGATAATACCAGGAAAACTACCATGGGAATATGAAATTATGCCCCTTTTCTTTCTTTCCTTATGATTTTGCAAGATTGCCAGTTAGGAGAAATGTTAATACTTACACCTCTGAAAATAGAATATTAATGAATATTCCCCAAATGACCTGCAGGCGTGATCCAAACTGACACTGCAATGATGAGAGAGAAGATTATCACCATAAAAGTAGCCTCATATTGGAAAAGCTGTAGGGTTTATGCATTTTCATGAAATACAGCCTTATGACTGACATCTTACTGCTCCCTTTGGACATTCAGTTAAGATCACCAACTAGAAATGGCAGGGTGTTTTCCTTAGAAATAAATGTCTCCTATGCACTCTATCTGTGATACCGTGTCTGTGACGGAAAGCTACCCTTTTGCAGTAACAGGACATAAGTCCCTGGCAGAGATGGCTTTAGATAGTCAATTTCTCTTTTTGTGACAGAGTACTGGAAGTGCTCGTGATCACTGCTGTATTTTGGCTTTCTTTCGTAGAGAAGCAGGAAACTTTATTTTGATATTTGGCCATTTCCTTTGCAACACTTGTATACAAAAATAAATTCCCTAAAAGCTTAGGGAACTGGTGAGCACTGAAAGATCTCAAGAATATGTGAGAGACTGATATGTTTATAGGGTGAAGTTTCCGGTCCCCTCTTCTCCCCTATCTCATGCAGCACTTTCTTCAGTAAAACTGGAGAAGGCTCAACCACAGTGGCCTCCAGCAGCAAACCTCCTGCCACTCGAGTTACACCTGCAAGGCATGCAGAGTCTGCCCTCAGCATAAGGGGATGGGATCCCAAAAATGGGCTGAGGGGGCAGGTGAGCAGAGAGGTGCATCGACGCACCCTTGCCCTCCACACTGAGCTATTCCCACCAGCAACAAGCGCTGCTGTTCTTCCCCCTCCTCACCCACAGCACCAGCAAGCTGCATTCACACACGCACACCACTGCAGCTCACTCCCACTCCTAGCTCACAGCTCAGCTCACTCTTCTTTTTAATTCCCTCGTTGAACCTTTACTAGCAGAACCACATGTAAAAGCTGCAGGTCCTTTTATGTACTGGAGTCAAACATTTACTTAGAACTGCTGTTCCAGCAATAACAATTAAATTAAACATGAAGGGAATAGAGCTGCCTGGAAGATCTACAAGCTGGAGGTGTAAATCACACCTCATAACTAATTTATGACATTCTGCGCCTACAGCTGTACGCTGACGGTTTGTAAGTGTAAGAGTGGCTGTGATTTCTAAGCGCTTTTGGTAACAGAGGAATACGAAGCTGATTACACGGGCCTCTATCCCTGCACCCAAAGTCATAAATTACATGAAGTCAGGTTAGGTCAGTAGCTGAACATAAGGGATGTTGTGTACACGGTTCAGTTGGAGAGGTTCTAAGAAGAGAGCTGGATCTTTTTTCCCCACAAAAATAACGCAGTTTTGAATTTGTGAAATGTAAGGCAACAACAAGGTTATTTCTCAACTGCTGAAATTGTCCAATTATGTTTTTCAGCGAAAATGTGCTTGAGTGAACTTTTTAGAAGGATAGCCTTAAAACCACTGTATTACTAAGCTTTGGAAAAAATCTCTATTTGCTCAGCCAGAACATGCGCAAATTCAGACCTGCTTTTTCAAGCTAGATCTCCTATGTACTGCATATATCTAAGTCCTGCTTAGATGATTATTTCCTCTATCCAGTGTGATTTGTAAATACTTCTGAAAATATACTGGTAGAATGAACTAATGAATTGAAGTACAGCTGCAAACAAGCAAGCAAAATACTCCAGAAATGTAAGCAAGGAAAAAAGATAAAACCAAAGAGAAAGGTAGTCAGTGGGACATTTTCCAGTTATGGTTTTTAGTTCATAACTGCATGTGCTTGGCAAACAAGTTGACATTTCCCCTTTAAGTGATAGGGGAACAGCGCTGTGCTTCCAGGTCCCAAAGAAGCATGCCAGTCAGCCGCAGTCGAACGGTGCCGGCTGTGGTGACGCAGACAGAAGCATTTCAGGTTGGATCTTGATCTTACAAAAGGTATCACCTATGGTTAAGATTTTCCTTTATCAGTTACCTTGTCATGGCTCTAACAGTCTTGCACTTGGCACTCTCATCATTTGCAAAAAACAAATACGAATACAGATCACAGCCTGTTTATAAGGTTTTGGTTTGAGGTGTTGCTGGTTTAAAGGCATAGCGTGTGTAGACCATTAACAGCAAGAGTGGCTGATGTGTAATGGGTTTTCATACTTGCATTCTTGACTTCTTTCTCTTTTATGGGCATTATGTATTTGCCTTAGGAAGAGGAACCAACTAGTCATTTTAGGATGTCCATGCTAAGGCATTGTAGAGAAGGGGAGAAAATTCAACAGTTTCAGATTCAACAAGGCCAAGGGCCAGGTTCTGCACTCGGGTCACAACAACCCCTGCAACACCACAGGCTTGGGGAAGAGTGGCTGGAAAGCTGCCCAGCGGAAAAGGACGTGAGGGCTTTGGTTGACAGCCAGCTGAATAGGAGCCAGCAGTGTGTCCAAGTGGCCAAGAATGCTAATGGCATCCTGACTTGTA
>NW_010426160.1:24013-27226 GCF_000710305.1 Buceros rhinoceros silvestris | reverse complement strand
GCACTGGTGAGGCCCCACCTTGATACTGTGTTCAGTTTTGGGCCCCTCACTACAAGAAAGACATTGAGGTGCTGGAGCATGTCCAGAGAAAGCCAGTGAAGCTGCCAGATCCAGGAATCTGGAGCACAGGTCCTGTGAGGAGCAGCTGAGGGGATTGGAGTTGTTTAGCCTGGAGAAAAGGAGGCTGAGGGGAGACTTCATTCGTCTCTACAACTACCTGAAAGGAGGCTGTAGTGAGTTGAGGGTCAGTCTGTTCTCCTAAGTAACAAGTGATAGAACAAGAGGAAATGGCCTTAGGTTGCACCAGGGGAGATTTAGGCTGGATATTAGGAAAAATTTCTTCACCGAAACGGTTTTCAAGCACTGGAACAGTCTGCCCAAGGGGTGGTTGAGTCCCCATCCATGGAGTTATTTAAAAGACATGTGGAGGTGGTGCTGAGGGACATGGTTTAGTGGTGACCTGGCAGTGCTGGGTTTTCAGTTGGACTCAAAAGATCTTAAAGGTCTTTTCCAACCTAAGTGATTCTGTGATTCTATTCATTTTAACTGGAAAAAGAGCAAGCCTCCTAACTTGCCTACATCCTAAAATGTTAATACATTCACAACCAAAAGATAAGTGAACACACAAAACTGTGCTAACAAAATACTTTACTAAAATATCATACATTGAATAGTTAGCTCGACATTCTCGTGTTCTATGCAAATAGTGCACTGTCACGCATTTTATGTTACCATTATATAGTAATCCTCACAAATCCAAGAGCAGCAGCGTTCCTGTCGGATCCATTACAGACGGTTAGCCCTTGTCTTCCGTTCAGCTTTCACTAAAGGCAAATGTTTTGTTACAAAAAATTTACTCTGTACTCTCAAGGGTGCCTAGGAGGGTTATACCTCCTCGGTAATACTGAATGAGATGATATGTGTGACCAAATCCTTCACTGACATTGCTGAAAATCCTAACCTTAACTAAGAATATGTTAGCTGATGAGTTAGGGTTGTGAAAAAAATATTCATTTTCCTGTATCCAAATCTGATCTTGTGTTGGAAGAAACAGAGTATGATGAAATGCCAACTAACTGACTCTAAGACTCTATCAGCTCTGTTGATTTTCACACTTCTTCCTACTAAATGAGAAAGAATGGAGTAACTTTTCAGAGTAACATTTCAAAGCTATTAATCAAAAACTGATTTAATGACCATCTGACACAGAAAGCATAAAAATATTAGGACAGTGCACTACTTTTACAGATAAACTGCCCCAGAACTGCCTAAATTGATTTATTAGCCTAAACAAAAATTTAAAAATAACTATGTGTACACTGCAATATTGTGGTTATAGTTGTGGTTATAGTTCCAATCTTTTTGTGATCGTCTTTCATAGGAAAATACACATAATTTGGCAAAAGATCACTAATACTCTTTTGAATGTGTTAAAAGTTACCATCTGAAGCCTAAACTGCCAAAGCTGATTTCATTTAGCTGATACATATAAACTGGCTAGCACAGCGGCTTTGGTTAAATAAACGAATTTGCCTTATATGCAATCATCTACTTTTCTTAAATCACCTTTTCCAGCAGAATAACCCTGTATTTTAAGTAATTAATTATTCGTTTACTATATTTTTATTCAAAACAGGCTACTGCATGGAGAGAATTATGAAATCAATTTCCAGTTTATGCAAGGACAAAGAAAATCATATGTTGAGGAAAATAACGTGCAGCAACCTACAGCATTGACTTGGGAAGCTAATTTGCAAAAAGGATAGGTAGGGACAGGCTATCAGAACCTGTTACATTCCCATCTGTGCTCATTTGCTCCTCACCAGAGATTTAGCAGCGTTAAGCTAAACGTTTCAGAGAGGCAGGCCTTAGATGCTTATCAACATATATTCAGTGAGGACTCAGTATTTCCAATGTAGTAATACAGAGAGGCATCTTGCACAGGTCGCTTGAAATTACAAATAGACTCCCTGGAAACAGTATCCAGAATGGGATGGTTTCTTAAAACGTGCCTGAGGACCTTGTTCCCAATGGCACATTAGCTATGAATTTAGCCTCAAAAATACAGTGGTAGAGTCTGCATTAATCTCTCATTAATCTCTGTGATTAACAGAGAATAGCACCATCTTCCCAATTAGTAGCTATGTTCAAGGAATAAGGAACACTCCTGAACTAAAAGAAAAGCCACAGGCAAGAAGCCTAGCAGAACTTAGCCCTCCAGTAACTTTTTAATAATGATACAAAGCCGCAAACTGCTCAGGTAAGACATATTTTAATGCCACTCAGAAGCAGCCATTGTTCGGAGAAGTGACCCGAAATACTGTCTCCTAATGGGAGAATTTACCCTTTGGCCATGAACTTGGCCTCTCAAAAGACCAGCAGCTGCACCATCCCAGGAGCCAGGTGCCACTACACTCCTTGGCTCTCAACACCTACTTGAGGTGAACAAGTCAACATATCCATATGCAAACGAGTAGCTATTCTGCGGAGATACAGGCTCCCTGGGACTGCGCAGCTGGGGTAAGGTTGGCACCAGGCACAGAGGTGGAAGATACACCCACAAGGGTCTGCAGGTTTGTTTATCTGAGAACAAGAGGACACCAGGAAAAACTATGCTATACCAGCTCACAGGCACTTTACCCTACAGAAGAGGGAGGTAGGAGAGGCCAGGAATCATTCTTTTATGCTCAACATTTTTCATAAATTAAAGCAATAGCCATCTTGCACCTTGGGTACAATAGCAACGAATGGCAAAGACATTTCTGCAGGTTACATGGAAAGAATAGTGATTAAAAGTGATTATCAGTCTGATTCATCGCACCGACTGAAGGCAGCAGCAAAAGTAGATGTGCCACAGCAGGGCTTTGCGTCCAAGGGCAGATGCACCTGCAAAGCTAGGGTGGAGGCAGAGAGGTGTTGTTCAACCCAGAGCTGGGCTACGCCCCCTGGAACAGGGTACGTGCTAGGAAAAGTCAAACACCACGGTGGTCACCCACCCAACCACCTGGATAGCTGTATCCCTGCAAACACCAGAAAGCAGCTGTTTTCTGAATGGGAAGCACAAAGCAGATTACTCTTCTACCAAACAAATAAGCATTATTTCTTTCATTGTCAGTTGTCTAAAATCAGTGCATGAGCTCAGGTTGCTTTACATCAGAAGATAAGACATAATATGTTATCACCATTATTAAACACTTTTCAGGATGGAGCATA
>NW_010426160.1:15443-23912 GCF_000710305.1 Buceros rhinoceros silvestris | reverse complement strand
TGCTGAAAATATTTATCCTGCTCTTCAGACACAGGCAAGTAAAAAGAGACACTCGGATAGTCCTCACAAGCTTCAATAAAAAGAAAGGAAACAATAAAAATAAATAAGTCCAAAGTGATAACATATCTTTCCTCCATGCTTTTTGCCGCATTCAGTGTAAGTCCTCATCCCCAAGGATCTGCCCTACCATCCCAGGGCAACTGCTGGTTCCCCCCACTGAGCCGGATTCTGACCCCCACGCGTCATCACCAGGGCCCGGCCATCACCGGCTTGACCTCAGACCCACTTCACCAGCATGATACTGCCTTATGATCAGGACTTTTGGTTGGACCTGGCCCACCATTTGTGGGTCTGTCCTGCTCTCTTGCGTGGGTGCGTGGGACTGAGCCCTCACAGCGGTCGGATCCCCTCAGCTCCCGGTTCATCACCTGCTCCCCTAGGGAGCAGCCCCACTTCTTCCACTCTCTGAAAAAAGCATTTCACATGTATTACAGGCATTCAGTACTTCCTTGCTGGTAAAACTGGCCTTTTCTTTGTGTGAAAGTAAATCAAACAGGAGTGTTGCATGAGGCATGATTTGATGAAATCCTTTCTTCCTCCCCATAGCCCAAATGTATTTTTCACAGTGTCTACTGTAAAGACCCAATTCGTTATCCCTGAAACCTGCAAACATCCTAGTGATTTCATGAGCCTTTTCTTGGTAATGAAATAACAAAGGAGGCTCCCAGCCTGAATGATTACTTGGGCATATTTTCCCACTAGGTCTTGCTTAAAAGAGGAAAATGGTCCTGTCTTCTCCCTTACACACCCAGTTCCTCATAGCAAAAAAATGTGTGAATCAGATGTGCTGTTTAGCTCACTGTAAGCGGCTCCAGCTTAGCCTTGGCAAACCATCTAAGTAGCTTTCATCAAAGTGGAACAGAAATGTAGAAGGTGTTTCTAGGGTCTCTTTTAATAGAAAGACTAGGGCACTCTCCACTGAGCATGGATCTGGCTCTACCATGTATTATTTTCAGCCAGAGATGCGTATAGGGAAACAGATGCAGTAACCTTACATGTTCACCAGGTGAGCTGCAGTAGCTAAGGCTGTCCCAAGAGCGCTGCGTGGGCAAATTCTTCCATCTCTAAAAAAACCCCCAAACAGTTGTGTAGATTGGAGGAGGGATCTGTGCCTGTACACAGTTCTGCCCTCACAGAGCGGGCTGCAAGGGCAGGGCTGCAGTCCCCTGTGCCAGGAGGGGACTGTCCCGACAGCTATAAACACCTTTTCCTAAATGCCTGCCCAGAGGGGTGCAAACGTAGTAATCTATCAAGGGAGGTGAGGAAGATGCAAATTTTCTTCTCTGAACAAAAGTACTTTCACTTTAAGTTTGGCACTGCGGAAGCGTTCTCAGTCCTGTAGCAGCAAGGCTTGGAGGGAAGGTTAGCAGGCCTGCATCTTTCAGAAAAAGAGAGTTATTGTAACTTGTGCAGAGAAGGGATGCAAACAGGTGGGAGTGAATGGGACAAAAAACGGTTTGCACGTTCTTGGGCAGAAATGGAGATTCAAACAACCATTAAAATGGTCTAATGTGATGGATCTAGAGTTAATTTGGAGTTTTGCTGGAGTCAAGAGCAGCCCTGTAACTGTGGAGCATTTCATTTTGTTAATTTGAGCAAGGAAGGTGCTAGAGCACTCCTCCATGATTTTCAGTCACTAAGTGACTCCAGTAGCTTAGCTGCTCAGATGGTTCTACCTCATGGCACATCACAATTTTCTTAAAGCGAGAAACAGAGAATCTGATCCTTTCTGGAAAAAACGTCTGCTCTGAATGAAGCTCCTCCAGCTGGATTTTTAATTTGGCAAGGCACAGTCCTATGAATACGTCCTCCAGTTTAATGAACGAAATGCTCTCTGAAACATTATAGATCTCGCTAGCCACGTCACTGGATAAAACATAGCCAGTCCCAGAACAAAACGGCGGGTAGGTCTTTCCTGGGTACTCCTCTCTACTCACATACCACTTACTCCCTCTTGTCCGTATGGGGTACTCATGCGGTTTTAAAAAGCCTGTGAAGAATCTAGTGGTCCTCTTTTTCCTTAGAAGAAGCTCAGTGAGGTAAAAAACGTTGACAAACACGTCTGTGTCAGTTTTCATCACAAAGCTAGACTGGTAACAAAATCTGTGAATCCATTCAATTCCCATCATGGTCTTCAAAGTTAAATTGTAATATGTGTCAGTAAAATTCTTTTGAATAATATCTTTGTACTTTTGGCTTTCAGCAGCGATATCAGCCTGCTGGCTGAGATTCCCAGTGCTTCCCAGGAGGAAATATGTCACCAGGCGCTTGTTGGCAACTGTTCTCTCCTTCCCCCAGGTTTGCCGGATGGCCATCCTGGCGTCAACGTGGTGATATGAGGATGTCACAAGCAGGACGAGGAAAGGTGGGTTCTTATGGCAGTCTACATCTGGGAGCTGCAAGAAGTTTCCTTCGAATCTCCTGAAAGTTTCTATGGGGAATATGTAATCTTGGCTGTTTTCACAGAACATACAGAATTCGGTCAAATTGTAAAAAAATAAGAAGCTAACACAGCTCAGCCCTACAAGGCAAACAAACGGTCTGAATTTTCTGAGATTCATCTGAAAGAAACAAGAAGGAACAGCACATTAAAAAGAAAAAGACCAACTATCTAGTACCTCTCGGCACTGTATATCAAAATCTCTCTGTAGGGATTTAAAGCCAGGTTGTCTCCAATCAAATACAACCTATTTCAGGGTGCTCACCCATACGCATTTCTCTTAGTATCATTCCCACAAGATGTTCTGCTGGCAATCAAATTCAGATTTGTTCTTACTTGAGTCTGCCCCCCAAGCCACCATATGCTCAGGAATCCACATGAGCACGTCCACTGATACCAGATTACCCTGGCTGATGCTTCAGACCAACTCCCCATTTTCAGCATCTTGCAAACTATGACTTAGACCCACCAAGGCTCTCACAAGCCAAAGAGTGGAGAAGCAGCAGATATGTGCCCATGCCAGATGAGAGAGAATAATAGCAATAGTTTGGGGTTTTTTTTAAATACCATGTTTCTCCATTTGTTTGAAAAGTGCCTGTGTCCCAAAGCCAGCAAGTGATGTCCAACTGGCAGACCCAGCCAGGTTCCTCCCACCTTCATCTTGTTTGCATCCTGCAGGACTCTTGCACCAACCCAGGAACTTCTCCCGGTCTTTTTGCTGGAGGGTCCATGAATCGTGTATTTGATGTTGGGTCAGCTGCTTGTGAAAAAACAAACAAACAAACAAACAAAAACAATGGGACAGATGATAGATTATTTGGATGTTTCACCTTTTGCAGAGTTTAGGTGACTCACTAGGTCATGCTGAGGTGAGAAAGGGTTGTTTGTACGCCCTCTCCTTTCTAGGTGAAAGAGATCCAAACAATAACAATGTTCCTTCATTTATCCTTGAACAGTTTAATGTGCTGCATATCTAGTTACAAATCTAGTATGAATTTTGAGAGACAGAATAATTGTCAAACAAACCCAAACCCACTACATTGCCAAAGAAATTACACATCTCCATAAATTCACTTGGTGAGAAGAGTATAATGCTTCAGTTATTCATTCCATTAACCCACAGGCCCACCAACTACTACTTCAGAGCACTAGGATGGAGTCATTTTTACCAGGTAGAAGGGCATTCCCTTACGCTCCCCCCCTTCTTAATGAAGAATTGGATCTGGCTTCCCATCTAAAAATGCAGAAAACCAAATTTACAATTCCCAAAGCTGTATATTTCGTTCCTGCCTTCTGACCAGGAATGTTCTGCCTAGACTCCCCAAAACTGTGTTAGGGCCTTCCTTCAGCTCAAGTTCCCCTTTCCAAGCAACGAAAAGATTTTATGTTGCAGGTTCAGGTCCATTTTAAAATCCAGCCAGGTGTTCCTGGGACAAAATCCAGCTCATTTTACTATAAGAATAGTCCCATTAACTTCAGTCTGTATTCTCAAAAGCATGAAATAAGTAGAACTGGAGTCCTGGTTTCCTGACATTCCGCCCACGGTGAAATGCTTTTTTGCAATGATTCACTAATGAATTTTGAAAATATTTCAAAAGTTCATATTTCTTCTGCTGCTTACATTTAAAATAGCTAAATAGACTATTCCTCAGATCTGTTTTTTCTGTATGTATAGCTCATGCTAGTCTTGTGATTAACTTAAAAATTGCTTTCATTAAATACGTATGTAAAATTGTGTGAGAATATACATATGCACGCATATATATGTATATATATGCACACACACGCAAAAGATTATACAAAAATCTGCTTTGCATCTATTCTCATGTTCTTCGGTGAGGTGGCCTGGGAGGAAGGGCATGAATATCTTGAAAACAGTGTTTTCAGGAAAAGATGTTGTTCTGAGGCTGACAGCAGAACTGCAGAAGAGTTTGCTCCCATCACTGGCTCTCGTGAGACTGTTTGAGCATCTGACATTTCTCTGCACAGGAATTCCAGAACATGTTCATACAAAGGTCCTTTAAATAGTGAACTAAGAAAGTAATTGAGAGAATTTTTTTGATTAAAACTCATAAAAACCTTTTCAGAAATACTCAGGAGCAAGAAACTATAACATAATACACTAATTTTACCAGATTTCAGTAGAATCAGACTGCTGCGACTTGACCATATTTACTTCTTACTTTCCAGGTTTGGGCACTGGTAGCAGATCTACAAAACAGAATTAAAAAGGTCCCTGTTCTGGACATCTGGGAGAGCAGCCTCCCACGGTATGTTCTGGCAGGTATTTGCCACACTGCCTATCCAGAGCCAGACTGTCTTCCTTTTTCAGCTCGTGTATGAAGCAGCCTACCTTCTACAGATATATAAACACACGCGCGTGCCCAGGCAATGCAAACACTTCAAGATTTACGTAAATTGTAAAATGTGTTTCATAAATTTTGCAAATCACACATATGTACACATACCATTTCACAGCAGGGTCCTGCCTACCACTCCAAGTAGGCAGTGGCCTTGATGAGAAACGCACGCTTCCCACAGCAGAGTCTTGTTTGGTTCTGACGGTGTGAAGGCTGGAAACGACTAGCTTCTGCCATTGGTTGAACCACCAAAAGCACGTCCAGGCTTAGCTGGAACTGGTAGGAATAATGTTCTTTTTTTCTCAAAAGAAACATTTGCAATTACCCACAGAGGTATTTGCAGAGGAGATTGCGGGGAGGGCTCGCAAGGGCCTGGATCGCACCAGTAGTACTTTGAGTGTTCCCAGTTTGGTGACTCCTGGACAATGATTCCTGATGTGCTCCTGGACCAGGTGCAATGGAGGAGTCTCAGCCTCCCTGTCCATACAGGACTGTGCCCCGTCTTCTGTCACAATCCTGTTTCTTCCCTGTTTCACTCTCCCAATAGTGATTCCTCAGTATAGCACCAGTTCCCCAAACTCCCCTCTCCGAGTAAACTCAGCAAACATGTGGGAGTGCACACACGTGTCTCATCTGATGTCCTGGTCTTTAATTTTCCCCCCACGTGAAGCTCAAGAAGGGAAGAGTTTCTCCAGATGCTCCCAAGGCCAGTGGCAGCCTGTGGTGAGATGGAGGGCTGGGGGCTGTTGGAAAAGATGAATATGCACAGGTACAGCCTTGGTGTGCCAAGGACCCAAGCCTGGCAGCATCTCGCAAGGTTGTCATTTATTGAAAGAACATTGACGGAATGTTAAAAACGTTTTATATTAACACAGGCAGGTTGGGTCCTCGGACCACTTAATTTGGTACGTCAGGGAATTAAAACACCCGAGCACTGGCTCCTTTCCCCTGGGACCCTGAGTCCTCGTCCCGTCCCTCACCCCACCTGTGAACAGCAGGTTTAGATTCCTGGGTGGAGCAAAAGCTCTGTCTCCCCCACTGCCTGGGAGAACCGCTGGACATGAAGAACTTACTGAAAACAACGGTTTCTGGTTTGTTTCTACGGGTCAACATGGCTGTGACCGCATTTAGCAAAACCATCACCATCCATTCTGAAGTACCATGTTCTAGGGCAGAGATATGAGCATAGGTTAGGTGTGACAAGGCCTGTGGTGTCTAAATTATCTGTCATCGTATCTATCCTCCTTTGCCTGCAGTTGACAAACAACACAGTCTGTGATTCAACTTTTCCAGCCTGCATGCAGTATCTCCATGGAACAGTCCTGGAGATGTTAATAGGAAGGGAAAAATAAATCTACAGGAGGTGGTCCAGAAAGCAAGGGAGACTGACTTGCAACCAGTCTCTTTTCTAGAGACTGGTTTTGAATAGCATTCAATATTTTTGCATCAAAACAAATCTTTCCACTTTATAGAAAATTCTTTTTCATTATGTTACATGTGAATTTTGTCTCTGATCTGAGTCAGAAATTGCAGGTTTTAGTTATCTCGAAGCTTTGTCCATCTCTTTTTGTTCCAACTGCAAGATATTTTATGTAGGGCGTTGCCAGAAAATGACCCGCTTCATGTTTAAACAGCCTGCAGCCGGGTGCTCCTCTCACACTCTCCTGGAACAGACTCATGAAGAAGAGAAGGAGGTAGTCGAGGTCTGTGATCTAAAGCAGTCGAACCGCAGCCCTCTGCTTTGCAAGTACCTGTTTCCACTGGCGGCATGAACCGCCTCCTGCGCTGGGCCATGCTCAGCAGACTGGCTCTAGGGCCCCTCTGTTCACACCGCTGACCCTTGTGTAACTCCTTCATACTGCAGAGTGACAGGGCCCTGGGAACTCCGGTGCTGAAGCCTAGTTATTCCATGAAAATTAGTCTGACAGCTCCTTTAGGTCTGTTAATGAGCGTAATTATCTAAACGGCACCGAGACATCAAGACTGCATGCCATATAGATCAGGAAAAGCAATCTGGCCTGAGGCAGAGAGAGGTAAGTAGGTCTAGAGTCCCCCTGAGAAGGAGATTCGAAATACCATTTTAAAGAAATAAAGTTTTCTTAATTTTTCTGGGGCAAAGTTACAGTCATGTCACTGAGTTCAGTGGACAATCAGCAGTTGGCTTTGTACTGAGGTCACACACCTCACCCAGGAAAGGACCTCAACCACAAATGACCAAAGTGATTTTGATCATCTGCAAGAGTCCCCGCTTTGTAAACAAGAGACGGAAGCAGCTGTGACACGGCAGACCCAAAATCAGAAGCGTGATGTAAGTGTGTGAACAGGAATTATAACCTCAAACACTGCACAGATAAAGTTGGCAGCAATATTCCCATTTTCATTTCCTAGTATTTGAAAGTAACATGCATCTTGGTATAAGTACTAATAATACCTGATAACTTGATTTTCCTCGGAATAAAGCCTCTAAATTGTTTTCTCAGAAGCTCAGCAGGACACAAAGGAGGATTAAACACACATAGATAATAAGAAAATGTCAAGTACAGCAGGAAACATTTTTTTTCCTAATTGCAAGCGTTTCAGAGAAGCAGGGGCCAGCTTGGAGCTCTCAAAGATGACGTCTTTGGCGAGGCAGAGGGTTAAGCAGAGGCCTTTTTGTGGGGAGACACATGGGTAGCCAGGTTGCCCCCTTAGCCCAAGCTCAGAAGTCGAGGAGGGATGACCAGGTGCCATGGCCCAGCAGCTTTCCACTGTCCCACTGCTCCTGGAGCAGGACGCTGCCTGGAGCCTAACAGACGTTCTAAGGAAAAGCAGCGCCTGCTCAGGTCCACGGGACTACCAAAAGCAGCGGTGATGTAGCTCTACGCAGAATAAAGAGGCTACCCTGCCTCACGCTCTGGGAACATGGCTGGGTCCTCCTGTCCCCGGTACTCAGTGGCAGCACTCCACGGAGCCTCCTGAGCCAGTGGTGCCATTTCCAGCTGCAAGAACTGCACACCTACAGCCATCGAGGTGACGATGTCTCCTTCCTGGCACTTCAAACGTTACTTTGAATGACTGGAAAATGTCACTTTTCAGAGGGGGGAGAAGGGTATGGCAACATATATTAACAATGTTCTCGGTGAAGACTGGCAGACAAGAAGGATGGACACCTTAAAAGGGTCCAGAAAAAGGGAAGAATTTTTTCTGCCTCTCTTACTGTCAGATCATGGCAAACCTTTTTCCCTCTGCTACCTCTCACCATCCTCTGCTACCAGGATTGTCTCTCCTTGCCAATCCATCAGCAAGTCAAAGCAAGACATTGTTTCTCTGCTTCATACATGTCATTTCTATCATCTAAGCCTAAGTTGATAGGCACTTTATATACAGCCAAACCCTCTCCCTTTTTTCTTTTTCTTTTTTTTTTTGTTTTTTGGGGGGGGACATTTTTGTGGCACTGGTTTTAGCAATGCTGCTGGGGGTGTTATCTTTCCCAGCTCCTCTTCAGACACCTGTGTGCTACCCCTGGCCTGCTGTGATGGGGTGTGCGTGGGGGGAGGGGCTCTGATGAGTGGGTGCTTTTGATGCTTCAAATAAGCCTTTGGCTCTCCAGGAAGACCATGATGTTTTATG
>NW_010426160.1:14645-15283 GCF_000710305.1 Buceros rhinoceros silvestris | reverse complement strand
TGGGAAGCAGCTGAGCCATCCACCCACCGCCATAGCCCTGCGGCAGGAGTCCCCATCCTCATACCCTAAGCAATCAGTTAGACAGCAGAGAGAAAAAGAGTGTCATTACTGATTGCAAACCCCATTATGTTGTTTGACTTATGCTCTGTCATTATGCTACTAACACCCGTTTAGCCGATTGACCCTGCAACTTCAACAGCATCTTTGTAGAAGGTTGGGCTGATTTTATTTACCACTTTGGATTTTAATAAGAAAAGAAAAAAAATATTTCAAAAAAATGAAGGGTACAAACAAGTCAAGCAGTGAATTTAATAGGGGAAAAAACCTATTAGAGTGATATATTAAATTCTAGACTAACATCAATCCCAATGGAATGCCATGCATATATACGTAATACAGATGTTTACTGGTACATGAATCTGTTGTTTTTAGCAGCGTGACCAACACAGCCTAAACGCTGGTATGTTATAATAAGCAAAGAACATTTTCCCAGCAATCAATGAAAATGCATGACAAAAAAAAAAAGTCTTAAAAATGTAAATCTGTTAAAATTCAGTAACTGAATAAGAGTCCCTGAAAGTTTCACCTCCATGCCTCAGATCTTCTCCCTTCCTGTGCTATGGCAGAGACGGTTTCGG
>NW_010426160.1:6904-14522 GCF_000710305.1 Buceros rhinoceros silvestris | reverse complement strand
AACCTTACATCTTCGAAGAAAAATTTCCACCATTTGCTCCTCTGAATCATGTTTTCTGTGCTACAGGGGGTAACGTACTGGTGGTTAATCACAGTGCCTGCATAGGCGTATAAACACAACCTTAATACGGCAGCTCTCTCAGAGGCGATGCACAGGCAGAGGCAAAGCTTTGCAGCAACATTCACCCATTAAAGGGTTCGTCTTTATTATTACAAAGGAAAGAACAAACATCCGCGGGTCTCATCTGCTTGAAAACATAGTCTTTCCGGTTCAAATATGCAAGCGTCACCTTGGGGGTGGAGATTTCCACCACTATAAAGGTTGCAATGGTCCACGTGGCCTCTGGGTTCTGTGATTACCCAGGCAGCCTACGCCCAAAGGAGAATAAAGATCATGGTGAGCGTATTCTAGCAGAGGGGAGGTATTTGTGGCACAGGGATTTTCTGAATCAGAGGTTTGCATCTTCCTCTTCATTAAAAAATACCAAGAGCCACTAGCTCTTGATGCACCTTGATCTCATCCACCCAACCATGACCACTTGTTCATGACATTCATTTGGAAAAGCCAAACAGCATCCTCAGACCAAAACGCAGTTTTTCTCTCAAAACCAGCAAGAAGTTTGGCAGGAGGTGGAGCTGCTGCTGTAATGTCACAGGAAAGAAGTTCTGCATATGAAGAGGCAAAAAGAAATGTAATTCCAGGGACTTTAGCCAAGTCAAGAAACCTTACTTCTATTTTAAAATGTCATTTTGCTTTTCCAAGCTGCCTGCAAAATTTCTCTTGATGAATCCTGGCCCTAAAAAGCCCACGAAAATGTCAGCTTGAATATTGAGTAAGGCCAGATCCCTTTTCCAGGAAGGAGAAAGATGTTGCAGTGGAAGTTGCAATATGGGCTGTTAGGCACCCTGTTGCAAAATTCAGACTGTCAACGCAGAGAAACTGTACAGGACAACCATTACACCAGCCCTGGTGCAGATGCTTTTTGTCCTTTTTAGGAGCATAATCAGACAGTTTTGACTTAATCCACTTCCACAGGCGATCCAAACACAGCTGGCAGGCAACCAAAAGAGAGGCATCCTCTCTCGCAGGGAGAGACCACAGCAGTGCCTCTGGGTCACTCCCTCCTTGTTCTCCCAGAAGGACCTTTTCTCGTCTTGGTAGTAATTTTTTCCAAACACTCAGCCTAAAGGTCGTCTTTTTCTGTCTCTGTCTTCCCTTCATTGCCTGTGTGCCAATCGCCCCTTTCTGGGTTTCTCTTCAGTACTTACAGACTGGCTTTTTCTAATGCTTCCTCTTGTCCTACAACACCCCCATCTCTCATTTATCTCTGATCCTAATGAGCGTATTTAACTTTTTTTTTAAGAATTGCCTCATGAATCAGCAGTTTTACTACAATTACTGTTTTACTCCAAACTGCAGTTCTCACCAAAGATAAATGACTGCTCACGAGGGGACAAGTCAGAGCAACCCACGTAAGTCCATAGAACTATAAAGCCATGCGGTTTGTTGTGCTGAATAAGGAAATAACCCAACTAACCGCCACCTTATCTGACAATATGTTCAAACACAAATAAAGTGATGAGAAAATGTTTTCTTTAAGCTCTTGTCAATGCTAGGACTCAGAGAACCCAAAGCCTGCTTCTCTGAGGTAGAGAAGCACTGTTCTTCAAAAATGGTATGCATGTGACTGCATCCCCCAAACAAATTATTTCCTGCACCGTCATTTACAAGTAGTGCTGCACACTGGATTTTTCATTGTAATGAAAAAGAAAGATAAAGCTGAAAATCGTATTTCAGACAGGATGAAGGTCTTGATCTTCTCCGTCAGAAGCAATCTCAAGGTACATGAAGTAAGAAGAAAAGGAGCACTGCAAAGGAGATAGCAGATTTTGTACAGTCCAAGCAGATTGTACAAAAAGTGTTCAAAATGGGGAAAATTACCAATAAAGAAATTTCAAAGTCACTTTTAAATCCTTCATAAACAGAGTGCTCCTCAGCCCTGGCATCTGGAGGGTGAGGACTTGTCAGGATGCTACCTTTCAAATGGCTTTTCCTCCTATTTTAAGATGGGGCAGCACTTGCACGGAGTTAGGTGAGTCCGACACTCGTGCCATTCTGTGCCCTTTTGCTTCATGCTGCCTCTTGGCAGGATGATGTACCTGGGGGTCATATTGTTTCTACCCAGGGCAGAGACAGCCCAGGGACAGCTACTCAGGCTCCTTTCACCACCTCAGACCTGTGCCAAATGCTAACCAGGAGGGAGAGTGTCCAGCTCCAATTTTGATTAGCAGAGCTAAGGCAGAAAGCAGAGGAAAAGAAACCCCACTGTGGGGCCCTCACGCTGGCAAACCCTTTGTAAATAACTAGTTGCCTTTAAAAGTGCTGATTATACACAGTAATATTTGCAGGATCAGGACTAACAGCTGCTTTTTTAATTACTTACCTGTACCTCACGGATCTTCTTTTTTTATGGCATTTTATCCAAGGTCTCAGCGAACACGCAGGACAGCGAGGAGAACATTGCCCTACATTTGTCCTGAAAGATCCTGGCCTTTTTCTGGGGACAGGTTCACAGGCTGCCAAAATCTTTCCCCACACAACAAGCCTCACAACAAACGAGATTGCCTGTCACTAATTACTACACACTACCTCCTTACCACCAAATCAGGGGATGGTGTTGCAGTCCGGAGCCCTCAGCCGAACCCCACGCGCCAAGGGGCTGTGCACCGCTCAGCTCAGGAGAGCGACCTCCCAGATAGGAAGGTCTAGACTTTGTTCCCACTTTTCAGTGGGGTCATACCTGCCGCCCCGTCCTATCTTACTCTCCTAACCCAGCTGGTTGACGAGTTTCAGAAAGTCGGCGATGCCGGTCCAAGGGTGCGGGACTCCCCTGCCCACGGTCATACCTGCAGTTGGAGTTGTGGAAGGCAACGGGCACCTCCTCACCTCAGACGGCTGCAATGCCTCCTCCGGCGGTTCTGGCCATGTTGCCCGAGAGCTGCGGCGAGCAGGAGGGATGCCCTTCCTAGCAGGGGGTGCCGCTACAGTTCGAGAAGTCTCCGCCGCGTCCCCCGGAGCCCAGCCATCCCGAGCCAGGCGGTGCGCGGTCGCCTGCGTCGCCGGAGCGAGAAGCGAGGGAAGGCAGAGATGCGGCAGCGGTAACCTGAGCTCCCTGCCTGTCTCTTTCTTCTCTCTCTCCTCCCTCCCTCTCTCCCTCCCTTTCCCTGCCTCCCTCCCTCCCTCTCTCCCGTAGGTAACAGACCGACTGTACCGCTGCAGCTCCATCGGCAGGGAAGGGAAAGTTAGGAACCGTCTGCAAATGGTTTTATTTTGGCTATTTTGGATGGGAGCGGGTAGGCAATGGCCTCCCAGGCGCGGGAGCTGCGCTCAGGGAGCTGGAAATCGTGTCAGAGCAGAGCCCTGCCCAGCGCTGGGAAAGTTGGGCTCCGCGCTCCCCATCACGAGCGGTACTGCCTTGATTGGCACAGAGGGCGATTGCTCTCCCCTGCCGAAAAGGCTGCATCGGGGTACCCTCGGTGTCACAGGATTTTCCCTGATGAGGAATGACAACCTGGTGAGAAGGGCAAAGGGGAGCGAGCACCACGCTGCGTGCGCCCCCATGCAGCAGCACCGGCAGGGTGGCAGCACCCGGCTCCCAGTCCTCAGTCTCCGCTCTCTGCTCCATCACTTCACCGCCCCTCCCTTTGTTTGCCTGACCCCTGACACTTTGCTTTTTGGGCACCAGCTCAGGTTCAGGACAGTGCTCAGCCCCAGGCATAGTCAAGCCTTTGGTTTAGGGGTGGACCAAGTCCAGGAGAGACGTCCGATCACTTTTCCAGGGCCACTATCAATATTTCTTGGTGCAGGTGGAGAAGTGCAGTGCTTTTATTTTTCTATATATGCAAACTGTCCCCTAGTGATAGCAATCAATTACAGTTTTGCTTGACAACAATTATTGAAGCAAATGGCTTCAGGGGAATACGTTTATCTCTGAAGGGCTGCAAGCTCAAGCAGGAAAGAATAATTCCAAATAAATGTTGTGGATAAAGAAGCCCATTTAATAGCAAAATACACACTAACGATGTGGGGAGTTTGAATTTCTAGCAAGAAATATTCGCTTTGATTTGTCATTGTCATTTTTGAAACAGGTTGTTCTAGTGCAGCATAAAAAACAAGAGACAAATCAATCACTACAGGCTGCTGGCAGCTCCTTTTCTCCCCCCCCTTCGCTCCAAGGCTAGAGATGGATAGATGTAGTGAAGGAGACATAGAAAACACAGTTTGCTTGTCCTACTTTGCAGAAGATATACAATAAGAAGAGAGGTTCGGATCCACTTCCAGATTTCCTGCAGAGAGGACTGCTCCAAAAAGCATGGGGGTTTGCCTTAGTTTTGTTTTTAGATAAAAAAACAAATCCAGGAAGCTTTGATTTCCTCTAAAGAGGAAGCATCTACTGAGCCCCCTAGAATGCCCGTGCCTCCCTCTGCATGCATAACTACTTCTTTTGTGCTCAAGTTCCTAAAAACCCCTTCCCTTTAGTTTTGGGAAACTGCTAACACTTTCTTTGTAAATCTGACCCACAAAGAGATACAGGATGCACAAAAGCTGCTAGAAGCAAATTTCCTGCCTTCCACCTGGACATGGGACATTTTCCCATAGAAAACGGGAAAGCACAGGACGGCTGGGGCTCACACCTCTGTGAGGTGCACAGCTGCTGCACGTCACATCGCTCACTGGCTGCCCTCAGGGCAGTTCCAGCACACTGAAATGGGAGTGTGTTGCCGTGTCATATAAAAGCTGTTTCCACTCCCTTCAGCCACACCAGTGGAAGCTGACTGCTCCCAGCCCGCACTGTGAATTGTAGCAGTTTGCTTCTCCTTAGGTCTTAGCCTGCCCAGATGTCATTAAAGACTTGAGGGCGTTCGGTCTCTGATGGGATCATACACTGAAAAGTAGGGAGGTTACACAGGCGAATGTCTGGGAGGGGCACAAAAGAAAGAAGAGTAAGATCTGAAATATCTAGCCTTTGTGTTGGGAAAGAAAAAAACACCAGCAAAACCCTACCTCTCCATAACTCCGATTCAAGATTGCGCTTCTGTTTTTTAAGCAGAGCAATGTGAACATAAGCCTATCTTCCATTAGCGGTAAATTTAAGTCAACGTATGTCTACATGAAGTCAGGCCTCAGAGAGTGAGTCATGGCCTAAATCGGTGTGGTAACTGAACTAAAATAATCTAAGCCGTCTGTAAGTGCACACAGCTTTAACCTGTCGCATCAAATGAAAATTATGTACTTAAACTATAATCTTCCTGTTCTCTTAGTCATCAAAAGAGGCTAGATCAAAATAAAAAAAGAGTGTGGATGGTGCTTAGCTGGCTGAGAAGGAGGTGGGGCTCACAGAGCAGGATATTTGGCTTGAACCAACGAGTATTTCTGCCTTCCAAACCAGAGACACTCCCAAAACTCAGCTACCCCAGCAACCCTATCCACATCGTTCCTTTCTCCTTCAAGCAGGAAACTGGCAGCTTGAAACACTGATTGCGTTGGTGGCTCTATATTCTCATCTCCCCTGACAAGTAACGTTGGTTGGATGTGGCCTCACTAAGTGACAATATTTCCTCATGCGAGCTTGTTCAAGCATAAGGCAGGAGGAGATAAGGTCAGGCTGCAAACACCCATCAAAAGATGCCATTGCTTTGTTTGGGTTTACGTTTGCTGCATTTTGGTTAGTAGCACTATGAAAAATGTGGATAGGAGCTCTGTCCTTGGGGTTTTCTGAGTGCGTGTGCTGATAAGACAGCTGGGGGGGAAGGCAGAGAAGCACTTACAGCTGAAGAGGGTAAGGGATTTACAGACTGCGTACTTGGATGTTTCAACAGCATTATTACCTGACTGCATTGGAAGTTTCAAGGCTGTTCACTTTAAGGCAAAATTAAACCCAATTCTTATTTAGAAGTTTTTAATGTTTTTGTTCAGTGAATGTACACAGATCTATTGCAGTCAGGAGGACTTTTGTTGAAATAACAGCATCGTTCCTTCAATGGGAGCACTTTATGCTATAAAGGCATTAATAGCAGTGCAGATTAATCTGAGAAAAATCGCTACCCGTAAAACCTGCTTGGAAAGTAGCACAATGTTTTCTACCCTCAAATTTACAGCATTGTAATTCTTCTGATGCAAGACCGTATCTTGGGCAGACGGTGAAAGCTCTATTTGTAAACCAGGCACACCAGATACCTCACTACACGTGAAGCTTTATCTCTGTAACAGCACCCCTGCTATGGAGAGGTGGGAATCATGCTTACTTAACTGCATACAAAAAGTGAAGTTCTAGAATGACTTGTGCAGCCAAAAATTAAACATGTCTCTGCACCAGCAGCTAACAAAATAAGTGGATAGCCGGTGTTGTGTATTCTTCCTCATAGCTGATTCTTGTACTGGTCAGTGCTCCTGCAGCTGCATCTCACTCTACTTTAATCCCTCGGAGCACAGAAGGGTTTCTGCTGCTGACCTGCACCCAACCCTGTCCTGTGTTTCCTCCTTTCCTTACCTTTACCTTACCTTACCCACTTCTATGTACTTAAATGAATCAGCAGGTGAGGTTTTAAATGAATTGGCAGGTGGAGTTTAAAATGAATTGGCAGGTGGCGGGTTTAAGCTGTGTGTGGTGTTAACATTCTTGAAATCTAGATGTGCTTGTCTAGCCACTGCCCAAAGAGAAAAGCAAGCTGGATTTGCCTGTCTTCATAACCCATTTCCAGTCACTTCTGCAGGACACTGATGGGTACCGCTCGTGCTGGGTGCAGTCACGTGTGGCAGCACATGCAGAGGGTAGGGAGAGGGACAGCGGCAGGGTGGGCGAAGGAGGAGACGGTTTCCTCCCTTGGCAGGGTTAGGTTCAGTGCTACAGCAATACTGGCACTACTGTCAGTTGCCCACCACTGAAAACAGGAAGCGTTAAGTGCATTTTAAAGGCAGTTTATGGAAAGCGATGCTTCCATTCAAAAAGCACATGTGCATGTTAATACGACTCTTAAGTCCTGCACTCATTCAGTTGCTTCATATTCTTCACAGCTGGTTGCACCTGGTGAACCTCAGTGGTAGCACTTTACACCCCAACAAGAAGCCACTTGTGAAAATGCTGGAGACCAAGCAGTTATGCCAAAAAATCTTTTGACAAAGAGTTTAGCATGTAGAAGGAAAAATCTTAAGCTGGCCATAGCCATTCACACCCT
This sequence comes from Buceros rhinoceros silvestris, assembly GCF_000710305.1. NCBI lineage: Eukaryota > Metazoa > Chordata > Aves > Bucerotiformes > Bucerotidae > Buceros > Buceros rhinoceros. The sequence goes on along the minus strand of NW_010426160.1, from coordinate 7,287 downwards.
AACTTTGCATACGTGAGTAAAGCTAGTTGGTAAAAATACATTAAAAAGTTGGTTGATGGAACTGCTTAAATACACCAATTGGGCTTTAAAAGCTTCTTTAATTGATCTTCATAAAGGATACAGTGTTCTTAATATTAGTTCTGTTTATGCATACCTCATACCAGCTTCTACCCTTTACTTGTAAGAACGCATGCTAGCAATATGTGAATAAAGTTTTCTTCAGAGGTTTGAAGTATTCTGATTTTCTTTAATGTACATTGCTAGTGATGTTTGCCTAGCTAAGCTCAACTCTTACACTCTAATTATGTCTGTAGGAGACTATGAACAGGCCTCGCAAACTCCAAAGAACTTCAGTAAGCTCAGGAGTGTCTCTACCTCCTGGT
>NW_010426160.1:4181-6814 GCF_000710305.1 Buceros rhinoceros silvestris | reverse complement strand
CTGAAACTGTAAATCTATTCCTTAACCAATTACGGAAACACTAACTCCGTAAAACACCTGAGACATATGGACTGTGACTTTTCGTTTTGTCATGTATAAACTTCCAATCTATCCTCAGGCTTTTGTCATTCCAGTGGTTATTATTTCCAGTGCTAATTACTAGTGGAGCCTGGACCAATCCATCTGGTGAGAAAGAGACCAGCGCTACACCTTATGTCACAGTCTACTGAGAGTGGGAGCAGAAACATGCTCATGGCAACAGGCTCCTGGTTTGGCTCTTCCTTGGAATGTTGACGCTGTGGGCTGGGTGGGTGCTGGCTGTGCCTGGTGGCATGGTGTGAAACCACAGCCCTAGTTGTGGCAGGTACCTGCAGGAAACAACGCAGCTGTGCCCGGGTTAGGGGCACCCCTCCGCAGCACATGTTTCCTTGGAGGAACAAAGACCCACAGGTGACAGCTCTGGCTGTCATCCATCTCCTGCCCGGCATGTACCAGCAGGTACCACCCCGCAGCTCTCCCCTGCCCTTGGCGGGGTTTGGCTGAACGACGAGCTGCCTTTCAGAAGGGAACCCCAGCTTGTCTTAGTGCCTGTGAACAACACAAACATCTTTCGCTTCTCCTGATAAGCTGCAGGAGAGGTAACGATCCAGATCGAAGGGGTGTTTTGTCTTATTTCTTGCTATATGCTTTTGTTGGCTGGGGTTTACATCCTGCCCATGGGAGCTGCCTGTCACTGTGTCAGCAGACACAGACTGCCATCAAGCTGCCTTTTGACTTTCTTCTGAAAAAGCTGCCCAAAATTTTTCCCCCAGGCTTTTTAAACTGTGAGCAGTGAAGACAAGGACCTCACGCCTTCTGCACCAGCACGGTGCGCGAGGCTCCCTGACACTGACCACAGTGCGGGGGGCTCTGGGCACTGGAGTCTTCCTTGCCAACGTCACAAGGACTCGTCAGCCATACCCTCTGTTACCTAGTGCTGCATTTCTCTCCTGGGCTCTTTCCAGCTTACCCAGGTTTCTTCTTGAAGACACTGAAGCCATCTCACCGCCATTAAGTGCGAGGTGAACCCTGGCTCCACGTGGCTCTCAGCCCTCCCTGTCCTTTGAAGATGTACCCAGTGCTGCTGGCCACAATGTTGCGGGTTTTGGTCACCAGTTGTCCACACCCCCGCCGGCCTCACGGCTGGCCAGGGCTAAGAAGTTTGGCCTACAAATGTGACCTACACAGGGCAGCCAGCTTGCTCCTCAGTGCCTCCCTTGCTAGGCTGAGCGATCTGAGCTGATTACATGACCCATTTGCTGGGCTGTTTCCCAGAGCCTGGGTTTGGTTAACCCTGCACATCACTTCCACATCTCTCCTTGAGCATGAGACCAGCGCCCAGCAGAGTATCCTGGACAAAAGTGTTCCATTGCTGCTCTCAGGTGCCAGCGGACCTTCCCACATTCTTCCTGGTACAGGAGGCTGGGCTTGGAGCTATTCGGGCGTTAACCAAGGCACATGGCCTGTTTAAATAAACAGCGCCAGGTACGAAATGCTGGGGCCATCAGAAACACGCCAAACATCCTCCTCACTGCCTGTGGCATTTTAGATCTCTCCTGGAAGGAGTCTTTGACTCAGTTCCAGGTGGGGAAGTCTGGAAGGGCAGTGGCTGGACACAAATGGCTGTCACCATGTCTGTCCCAGGAACCAGTGACTCTCTGAGCCCCCCAGAAAGGTCCTCTTTCACAGCAGGCACCCAGCGCTGCCTTACGACAATGATGATAATCAAATCACATGCTCCAGGGCTTCGCCCTGCAGGAATGAGGCAAGCAGGGGTTTTTGGGCCCTGCCCACTGCACAATTAACTGGAAGTATGCAGAGGCTTTTCATTTGTTTGTGTCTCTTTGCCTTGTCCCTGACTTAGAAGAAGAAGAAAAAAAACAAACCAAAAAAACCAAAACCTCTCACAGGACCCTGCTCCACAGGGCAACAACAGCAACAACAGCTGCAAAAGCATCAAGCGAGTGTTTTGCTCTTATGCCATCACTTCCCTTCAGGAAGAGGTTTCCGTCCCCCCAGCCCATCGGCCTGATCTGGGGACGGGGAATGGATGGGGCAGACACAAATGGTTTGCTGTCATCCTGCACCAGGGGTTATAGCTCAGTCACCTGCCTTCTGGCCCCATCCTGAGCCTCTTGTTATTCCCTTCTTGCACAAGAAACTGAATGACAGTTTGCAGGGCACATCCACTCTGTGTGACAATGTGGAGCCTCGCAGAAAGGCGCACACAAAGGCTGGATGCCTAACATCAATGTTTCTTCTTCTCCCTTCCCAGCACCGTGTTGTTTTCTACCTGCCAGTAGTGAGGCGGTCACGAAAAGCCCAGGATACGGGCAGGAGTCACTGCGGAGCTGGGGGGTCGGGGGTTGGAGCCCAGCGGTTGGGATGCTGGCTGTAGGCTCAGCACGGCGCAGCTGTGCCTGGGGTCCCTTCTTGGATGAAGAGCATCTGCAGCCTCCCCGCAGGGATGTGTTACGGATGAGGCGAGCTGAGGCAGAGCTCATGTCTCCTTGCCTCCTGAAGGAACAGCACCATTCTGGCAAGGATGCCTTCACCAGAAAATAGTGATTGAAAACCAGGTTTAATACAACTCC
>NW_010426160.1:676-4082 GCF_000710305.1 Buceros rhinoceros silvestris | reverse complement strand
TCCCTTCCAGCCTTATCTGCCTGCAAATATTTTCCCAGCACTGATCGATCTGAGCGACATTATCTGGTATATAGCTTGAGATGAAGGCTTTGATGGAGCTTGATTGGAGTGCCAAAAAAACGTTCACTCAGTTATGGCTCCAACAAATGGATCCCTCTGAGCTGCTGAGTTTAATATGTTTTTTTTAATTTATTATCAGCATGTTCCTGTTCTGGGCTGGTGAGAGAGCAAAAGCCAAGGGAAATGTATCCAAATAGCCTATTTTTGATCTGTCTCAAAACAAGGGCTGTCAACAAGAAAGTTTCAGGTCATTTGAGTTAAAAACAAGCACTCCAAAGCTTCCAAGTTTAAAAACCAAAGTACAGTATTCTCCTCTTGTTGTTTCTTCTCTTCATTTTTAAAGGAACACCAATATTTCTTAGACAGAAAGTAGTTACCAAAACACTTCCAGCACGTCTCCAGAAAGCTTGCAGGATGCTTTTCCCCAAAGCACTAGCAAAGCAGAGATCTGGAGCCACCTACCCAAACTCGTGAGCAAGTACTCTGCCCAGGGGTCACCTCTGCATGGACAGTGAGGACCAGGGCAAAGGATGGTGATGCAACGCCCTGTGTAGCCGCATGCGCCTGCAGCGGAGCTGCACCCCACCTTGGCAGGACCCGGGCTGGCAGAGGCACCGTTTTGAGCAATGGGGGGTCCGTTCGGCAAGCACAGCCCTCAGCTCGCAGCTGTCTGCAAGGTGAGATGAGCCCATCTATCTCACGGGCAATTGCCCCCTCTGCCCTGCACATGCTCTGCGGAGTCCTGCATAGAGCCAGCAAAGGAATATAACAATGTTGATAAACAAGTCAAAAGTTCACCAGTACAACCCGTGCATTGTTAAGCGCTCGTCCTGATGGGTAAAGTACACCCTAGCAGATGGCTTTGACCCAAGCCTGTGGTTACTCATTACCATTACAATGGACGGGCTTATTTCACCAGCCACATGAGACCTCACCTGCCAGCAGAACCGCACCAACGCAACAGAAATAGAAGTGAAGCCCCATTTACATCTCACCTGTTTTTCAGCTGACGCTGAAGACAACAGAACTGCATCATGCCAACAGTACCATGGCTGATACAGGCCATGGCACTAGCCCATACCCATGATTTTTAAAGAAGCATTTGGGGCATTACACCAGCAGGAACAGCTCCTACACCAATTTTCCCTGGAGCAGGGGGCTCTGAATCCGGCTGAACACAATAAGCTAATCTGCTGTCAAGCATGACGTTGGTATAAAACAGGATGCAAGGGAAATTTGATCACATACTACCTTCAAAGAGATTGAACATCCAAAAAAGTTCTCCTAAAAGCTCAACAGAAATGAACTAATTTTTGACGTCATTCTTCTTTGAAATGTTTCTGCTTGGTTTCAAGATTTATTCCAAGAAGTGAAACACATTTTTCACAAAAGAAAAAAAAGGCCATTTGGTGAGCATTTGTTTCTTTAAAAACCTGGAACTGATCTACATTGCATTGCCGTGTCAGCATCTGAAATAAAATGATAACTATTTTACCTTTTTTTTCCAGAAAAACCTAATTTATCAGTACAGTCCTCCACCCACCTGCCTGCCACCCTGCCCTACCAGGCTACTTTCTGTTGCCTTGGAGGATTATTTACAGTGATTTAGTAAATTGAGCAAAACAACTGGCTCCACAAATATTTATCAGTGGCTTCTAAATATTTCTATTTTTTAAAATGTACGGGCTTTGTTTCCATGTTGGATTCTTTTTTCAGGTGAATGACAGTGAATATTGGTAGCCAGGTGTCTGTCTTCCCCGTGATTGCCTGGGTACCTCATTCACACTTGACATCCCTTATATGGACAGCTTCCAACTTTTTCCTTTGTGGCTTGAGGGCTTGTCCGGCACATGAGGTGGGGAACGAGTGGATGGGGACCCAGGCTGTGGGGCAGGGGCTGTGACTCCCTGCTGCTAGATTGTGGGAGGCAGCTCGCCCAAGCCAGCCGGATTGCTGGAGCCCCGGCGTTGCGGGCTGCAGTGTGCTGTGCCAGGTAGGCATCCACGCTAAGGCCAGCATCACGGTGAGCCCTGTGGAGCCAGGGCACACCAGGGTGACTAAAGAGGTGTGAGAGAGTGGCTGCATGGTACTTAGATGCTGACTGGGGTTAAACAATGGCAGCCATGAAAACGGTATTTAAAAAAAAAATAAATTTGCAGATATTTTCAGCTCTGCTTATAAGCATTTTACCTTACTTCTAGTTGATATTCTTCCTCTCAGCCCTCCTCCTAGAGGAGGAAGTGATCTGCCCTGTGGATGAGGGTGTGTTGTGCACACCCAGACATGACGGTGTCAGCACCCCTACGAACTCCTCTTTTGCACGAGTCAGGCCAGGAAAACTGGCTGCCCGCAAGTTCGCAGCTTATCAAACTTTCATACAGCACAGTAAAACACGGGTGAACATTAAATGTCGCTGTCCTTGCTTCCTCTTACCCATTAAATCCGCTCCCCACTTCTTGGGATTGAGGAAATGGAATTGTAATTAAGACAGGAAAAACTCTTCTATCTGGAAGCAGTCCTCACTCTAACACTGCAAAACACATCCCATAGCACTTGACTGAGCAGGTCAGTGAAGGTGCCCGGCGGGTTCAGCCCACAGCTCCACAGGGTGCTCCTCTGCTCCGCGAGGGCGTTCACCTGCACGCAGTCGCTAAGGACACAGACGGTGTTATTTAAAAACCTCAGTGTAATCAATTATGTCAAACTCACGTTTTCCTCTTCTAGTTCCAAGGTTCAAACGTGCCAGACCTTGAACTGCCACCAGCCTCCTTCCCAGCGCACACCTGAGCATGGAAAAGCTCTGGTCGGGCAGATAAACCCGCACTTCTGCCATGGGGTACCTACAGCAGCCTCAATGCCTCCACACCCTGGGGTCTGCGCAGTCACCACAGGGAAATTAAAAACTAATAAACGCATCAAAAACATAAGGTGAAATAGCAGTGCATGATGAATGCCTGATAGAAATCACAGAATCACCTGGTTGGAAAAGACCTTTAAGATCATCAAGCCCAACCGTTCCCCCTGCACTGCCAGGGCCCATAAACCAAGTCCCTCAGTGCCACATCTACACGTCTGTTAAACACTTCCAGGGATGGGGACTCCACCACCTTCCAGGGCAGCCTGTTCCAATGCTTCACAACCCTCTCTGTAAAGAAGATCTTCCTGATGTCTAACCTAGATCTCCCCTGGCACAACTTCAGGCCATTTCCTCTCATCCTGTCACTTGTGATATGGGAGAAGATACCAGCCCCAACCTCTCTACCACCTCCTCTCAGGTAATTGTAGAGAGCAATAAGGTCTCCCCTCAGTCTCCTCTTCTCCAGGCTGAACAACCCCAGGTCCCTCA
>NW_010426160.1:0-241 GCF_000710305.1 Buceros rhinoceros silvestris | reverse complement strand
GTCCGGCGGGCCACACTGTTTCTGGTACAAGCCAGGACACCATTGACCTTCCTGGCCACCTGGGCACACTGCCGGCTCCTATTCAGCCGGCTGTCAACCAACACCCTCAAGTCATTTTCTGCTGGGCTGCTTCCCAGCCACTCTTCCCCAAGCCTGTGGAGTTGCAGGGGTTGTTGTGATTCAAGTGCCTTGTTGGGTCATTGTGGGGCATTGTTGAACCTCATACAGTTGACCTCAGCCC
>NW_010426159.1:0-278 GCF_000710305.1 Buceros rhinoceros silvestris | reverse complement strand
GGGGAAATTTCAGTTGGAGATCAGGAAAAATTTCTAAACCCAGAGGGTTGTGAAGCCTTGGAACAGGCTGCCCAGGGAGGTGGTGGAGTCCCCATCCCTGGAGGAGTTTGACAGACGTGTGGAGGTGCTGCCGAGGGACGTGGTTTAGGGACCCTGGTGGTGCAGGGGAACAGTTGGACTCGATGATCTTGAAGGTTTTTCCAACCGGATGATTCTGTGATTCTGTGACAGAGGGTCCCCCATGGGTCCCCCCCCGCAGGGTTGTCCCTGAGCCCAGC
>NW_010426158.1:84630-92083 GCF_000710305.1 Buceros rhinoceros silvestris | reverse complement strand
GTGTGGCTGACTCTGGGTACACTAGTATTTTGGTTCTTAAATCACTCAGGCACATCTGAAAATGACACCTCTATGCAGTCTGAACTAGGTGAACCCGGTTTCTTAGGTCTCAATTTAACACAGCTCTTTCCAAGGTCACGCTTTTCTGGGAGGAGCTGGAGCACAGGCGTGAAGGGCAGCGCCCTTTGATCTTGTGAGGTTTGGCAGCTTCCTGGTGATGTGGGAATATCAGGCTGTGTCATGCTTAGGGCAATGTGGTTTATGCATCAAGGCAGCAGCTGGGTTCACAGATAAGTTGTGGGGTCTTTCAAACCAGCTCTCTCCTTCCACCCATCCTGTGCTGTGATACCAGGGGTGCTACTATTGACTTCTGTACCTTCTTTCCGTTCGCTTCCAATACAAGTTTTTCTGCCATAGCCTTTGTCTTCCCATAAGGCAGCTCCACTTCCCCACTGTATTTGGTGTCCTCATTTCCTCTGAAACAGATTGCGAGAGGTGGAGAGTGACCATGGAGTAGCACAGGGCTTGGAGACATCTGTCACAGCACCATTTATTCTGCTCTCCCTGCTCTCCAGGGACTTAACCACTGGCCGTGAGTTACGTGAATCTGAGTTTGGAGGAAATAAAGCTTGAAGAAATGCCAGGCAGTACTGGGTGTTCTTTGGCAGGTTTGCTTGAGGGTGGTGACTGGTTTCTGAAAGCAGGATTTGTTTTTGTCTAATAGTGTGATGGGAGGAAATAATACTCCGGCAGGCAAATGAGAAGGCAGTGAAGTTACCTTTTTACAGGTGGCTGAACAAGGTGGAAAGAGCACAAGATGGAGGGCAGGAAAATGAGAGCAATCCTACTTCATTTTTTCATTACAAGTAGAGAAAAGCCTCTCATGAGCCATAAACTAAAAGGAGATGCTGCTGTTTAATTTTCTCATAGAGCTGATTAGAGTTGGGAGACATTTGCCGATGACATGATAGAGCTGCTAGTGATCTGGAAGACAGGCAATCAGCAGCTTTCTGCTGGGATTAGTCCTTCATCTCCCCTAGCAAATTACACTGAAGGAGAAGAGCAAAGAAGTGGACCCGTGATTAAAGGCAGACAGGGCTCACAAGTCACAAGTGCTGGGGACACTTGTTTGCCACTGTGGAAGTTAACCTGCTCCTCAGCCTCGTAACTTAGAGCTGCAAGGAGGAAAGCCCGTGGGATCTAACACGTAATTGGCATCACAGGCCCTGAAATAATTCCAAGAAGAACCAGGAAAGCAGCTCCATTCCCACCAGGGCGCTGGTGTTTTTATCCCAGTGGCTCTAGATCAACACAAGCCCATTGCAGGATTCGGTTAAGCAGTTTCAGTGGGCTCTGGAGGAGCTGGGGTTTGGAGAAACCTTGTTCAAACCCTTGGGAGGGACCATCCATGAATACCATGAGGCCACTTGCTCCCTTGCTGCCATGACGAACATGGATGGGCCCTCTCTCCCTCTGGCTGCTGCAGGAGACTTTCTTCGCTTTTTAAAGTTAATTTATATTTTGCTCTCCTGGAGAAGTTCACCCTGAGTGAACACCAGGCTGGGCCAGGCACAGGGTACCCCTACACAGGGCAATGAAGAATCCTCATGCTCCTTTTGCACATGGGGCTCGGAGGCACCTCTTGGAAGGGCATGTGGCCTGTGACGAGTTCTTGCAGCAGACCCACAGCAGAGCTCTTTGGGTGGAACACTGGACTCGGGAGAGCGAGCTGCGACTCTGACTCAGGCTTCCTCTTTGTCCTTGGGGAACTTGCTCACACTTCCTACACCCCGATCTCCATGGGTAAAACATGGACAATGCTGTTGCCTTTCTCAGTGTGGGGGTCAGGTACCCCAGCTGAGATCAGGGTCTTCTTGTGCTCCAGCAACAGAAATAAATTAGGAGCATCAGAAATGCAGCCTCCTGGCACACCCTGGGCTGTATCACACAACCCTCCTCCCCTCCCACGTGTTTACAGGAGATGAGCAAGAGACAAACCAGAAAACAAGCAAGACAAAAGATTGATTGTGTATGGTTTGTTGTGAGCCCAGGAGAGGCTCAAGACAATTAGGGGGGTTATTCAGAAGTTCTAGTTTTAATTGCTTTCTTTTTTCAACCCAAGTTTATTTTTTGCCTTGCAAAGCTTTCAAAAAGCAGCAGCCTCACAGAGGGACAAACTTGCCTGCTGCTCCTGGGCTGCAGAGCTCTGCGCGTGTTTGCCTTCCCCCAGCCCTGCTGAAGCTTGGTAGTAACAAAGAGCTCAGCACAATGCTCTTGCTTTTCAAAACGATCACAGATAACCGAACGCTAATAAGACTGGAGCAGCGTTGTCAGAAGGTATCTCAGCGGTGGCTGTCTCAGAAGGATTGAGACTGACAGAGGCATTTTCTATTCTTGTCGGATGCTGAGGTGTGAGCATTATCCCTGCACTCATCACTCTGCCCAGAGACCAATCATGCTTCGGCTTTGTTTGTTGATTCTCAAGCACGTAAAAGTGAATTAAACAACATTATACCAGGAATGATGGAGAAAGGGGGCAGAGAAAAAGGCAAAGGCAGGCCGGCAGATCAGGGACCGTGAGGGAGAAGAGCAGAACAGCTTGGGTGAGTATGGGGGAGATGAGGAGGACGGGGAATGCTGCAGAACCTGTATTTTCAGTCTGCAACATAGAGACTTACTACATTGCCTTCCGGATACCCCTGGGCTCCTCCTGAGACAGGCGGTGAGATTTTTGGCTGAGGGGCCGACCCTTCTCTCGTTCTGCATTACACAATTCCCTTAGTTCAAAATCAAAATCATTGGAGAATAAATACCGCAATCTCAGGCCTTCTGCCAGCATCATGGGAGAACCTCAACATGTTCTACAAAATGGGTTAAAGGCTCTAGGTGGTGGATTTGTCTTCCTTTGTGGTGGGGAAGGATTTGGAGCTGGTGTGCAGAGGATGTTCAGGTGTAGCTCTACCCATTGGTGCCACCTTTAGAAGGCAACCGGCCTCTCAGGCAAGACTTGGCGTAGATCTTTCAAGACATCTTTTCACATCTCTCAAGTTGCAGGACTAAAATACTCACAAGGATGTGCCAGTACCTATATTCACATTTAGAAATTATTTAGGTATGCTAATGACCAAATTCTATAGCTTTTCAGTGACACAGAGCCTCTAGTGCTCATGGTCCTGAGTTGATTGATGTTTGTTGTTCTCATGGAACTTTTTCATAAATTCTGCAGGTTTGGGTGCTTAAACACTTCCCAAAACAACTAGGTTATGCCTGAACTTACTTGTGAGTATGAAATTTAGGCTTGCAAGTCATTTTAAGTTGCGTCTTAAGCAGCCTTCTCTAGCTGGACTCAAATTTCTAGAGCCAAAAGACCGAAGCCAGCTGTGTCTAGACCAGCTGCCTATAGAGACAGAACTTGACTTTGAGCCAGTTCCCCTTGCACGTAAGATTCCCATGGTCTGAGCAGTCTGTATGGCCACAACCATGCCTGAAATCAGCAAGGAGCCTTACAACAGTACGTACCAGACTTCAGCCATCTCTACGTGACTTCAAATTTAACCTGAAACCTCAGCTCCTCATCTTCAGAGATGTCAGCCCTGTTCTCAAGGTGCAAGTACTGTTGCCCCACAAATACAAAAGGTATCCAGATGCCGAGCCCGGAGCCAGCTGGTGCCAGCTGGTTGTGGAAGTTGTTTCTGGATGTCAAAGATCTATGAGCACAAACCCGCTCCAAATCGTAATTTTGACCACTGTCTTTGTATTGCTCCAAACCCTACCTTTGCCACAGGAGGTTTTCTAAAGCTCTGCTGCTTCTTCTGACTCCATGGGTCAGTCACATGGAGCCACACAGAGAAGGGATTGGCTGAGCCTAATGCCCAATAGTGTGATGCCCAGGAGTTAGTCCTCATAAGCATATTGCCAGGGAAAGGAACAGTGAAGGATAGAAGGGTGCAGTGTACAGGTCGGATCCAGGTCATAGGGGACTGTAACTACACGTGAACGCTGCAGGGCAACTTCTCACCAAATGCCTCTGTCCTCTGAAACTGTGTGGCCAATTGACTTAGTGCTAGGACAGTCTGTATGCATTTGACCACAGGAGCATCACCTGCCCTTCAGGTTGATTCAGCGTGAGGGAGACCAAGAACTCTGACCCAAGAGCAGGGTGCAGCATGACCGTAGCACAGACCTTAAGCATCTGAGACCTCATCTGAAACTGGTTATAGGGCTTAGAGGAGCAGGACTGTACATATGGGGGTCAGCCGGGAGGTGCGCTTGGGTCATAGATATCTCAGCCAACTCATCCCATGAGCGGTATCCACTACTGGTCAAGTTCAGGTTGGGAAGAGGTTCCTGAAAGTGAAACGTGGCCAAGAAGGATTTTCAAGAAAGAGGAGTAGACGGGAAGGGGGACACAAATCTTCTCCTATGTAGCCACAGCAAAATTCTCCATCTGGTTGCAGTTTCAGCTGTTTCACTGGAAATGCAGAGGGATGGAGATGTGCTTAGCCTTACCTGAACATGGGCTCGTGCAAAGTGTTGGGTCCCACCGCAGCAATGGAGCTTGTGTGGACAACATAGGGGATGTTCAGGGCACAGCAGGCCCTTAACACATTTTCAGTACCTGTGGGGCAGGTTGGGAAGGACAAATGTTAACCACTTTTGCCTTGAGTCCTGCTGTGCAAATCCAAAGAGATTTCCAGGCTCCAGATTCTGACTTGGAACAGACCCATCTTTCTTGTTTGGTTGGTTTTGGGGAAGGGCGGCTTTAGATCATTTATGACTCTTCCAGGGATGTTTTTTTGCATTTGTCGTGATTTTGATTCAAGTTGGTTCTATGAGAACCTCAATGACAACAGCATAACTACGGCTGCATGCTGAGGGCCTTCACATCTGGTAAGGCAGATCTTAGAGGAAGCTGCTCATTGGGTTGGTTTCTGGAAATCTCCACTATTTATACCTCGTTAACCAGGCTCTGCCCTTGAGCTGTGCTGCAGCTCTTGCATGGGGAGTGCTTGTGATTTCTCTGCTCTCTTTGTGGTCGAGGGCATAATCTGAAACTACGAAGGAAATCCTGAGCTTAGGGTAATTCCAGAGGGCGTGAATCAATGTGAAGACCTGGTGGAAAAGAATCAATTTACTTCTCCATGATCATATCACAATCTGTAAAGTTAACTGAGAGCCCCTGTTGAGAAACATTGCTGGAAACAGCCGAGTTAAATCCATTTGTCTTAACAAAAAACAGATTAAAAAGACTGTAAGTGACGAGATGGGAAAAATAATTCTTGTAGAAGAGGGCTCTTCAATCTAGTCGACAAGGCTATAACAGGATTCATCAACCAGTGGTTGAAACAGAGGAGAGAATCAAAGCAGGAGATGTAAATTTTTGCCAGAAATGGTAATTAGCCATAGCCACGCTAATCCTCTTCAGCATTGTTATGGCTTGCTGGCAGACATGATAGATAGCCCATTAACTTGCAGCCCTTAATCCTAGGCAATGAAAAGGCATAGTCCGATTTAGCCACAAATCGTTGGGCGTAAGGCAGGATCATCTGGGTGAATGTCTGAGGCCTGAGTTACGCGGAGGGTTACCCAGCTGACCTGTCCTCACCCCACGTTGTGCCATGAAGTCTACAGCAGGTATCAAACAGTCCATTTTTATTTTTTTACCTGCTAGGATTTTAATAATAAACTTCAGACTAATCTCTCCATCCAAAATTTTGTGGAGGGCAGCAGCCGCGTTTTAGGGGGGGTCTCCAAGAAGCCATCCAACGGGAGGCTGAAATGCAGAAGAGTTTGTCTGAAAAGAAGGCTCCTGGTAAGACAGCTCCAGCTGTGCTTCTCAGAGTCTCCCAATCACGCTGGAAAAAAACACGTGCGTGGTTTTCTGGGAGCATCGCAAACATCTGCTAGAGGTTCGGTTTGCTGAGTCGAGGGGTTGCCCAGAGTTCGCTGCTCTCTGTGAAATCTCCCTGTGCTGAAGTTTCTTGCTCATAGCAAGCAGCCAGCGAGGAGGAAGATCTCCCAAAGCCATTGAAAGGCAGCAGAGCCCCTGGGCTCTGAATATTCTGGGTACACACGCACAATGCAGGCTCTTAAAAGCATCTGGGTTTGAAAACAACTGCAGCAATGAAAAGAAGGATGGAATTTAAATGTTGCCCTGAATGTATCAGCAAAGAGTAGAAGCCCTAAGCAGTAATCGAGTTTGAGAGAGATATATAAAAAATAGATAAAATTCCTTCCTTCTGGTTAACAAGTATTTTAGTAGCAAACAGCCCAAGGAGCCACTGGAATTGCTGCTGTAATGGGGGTTTCATTATTTTTATAGCTGGTGCTTATTTCCTAGATTTATGAACAAATTTTCTCTAAGCACCTAACATGAAATCAGCTCTTGGCAGTAGGAAGAAAACATGAAGCTCGCAGTTCTGTATGGCTCGTAGGTACATGGTAGTTGAGGATTCTGATGATACTGAACCGCACTCCCTTCTGGTGTGGATGCGGTCTCGTGCTGGTGGTGTATCCTGCAGGGCTTTTCCCTGGAAACCCGTGGGAAAGCTGCAAGCACTCTAGAACCAGGGGTTAACTCTTAATTGTTGTCCTTGTCACGTACTAAACAGTCTTACCACTGTAGGGATGTTCTGGATCACCTCAGGACTATCAGTGAAAGATACACCCTTGACCAGAGTAACTGTAGGATAACGGGTCCAGAGTTGAAGCTTTAGCGGTGGAGAGGAGCAGTGAGGCCTCCCCTGAGCAAGGGCAGGGGGGCGAAGGCAGAAATTGCCCTGCTGGAAAGAAAAGGTCCTGGGCACCTTCCTTGCCTTGTAGCAGAGTGATGTGTGTGAAATTCAGTGGCAAGGGAGCACTGAAACCGAGAGGGTCTGTCCATCGTGGCCTCTGGTACAGCTACACTGAGGCATGGGAATTTAAGGCTGTATTTAACTGCTGGTTCTAAAGAGCTTACCCCCAACGTTGACAGCTCTCATCTCCCCGAAGGGCAGAGTGCTTCTGTAGTCCACCAAAGCAGCTGTGTGAATAACCACGTGGACTCCCCACATGGCAGCCAGGAGCTGATGGTAGTCCCGGATGTCCCCTTCCATCACTGTCACACGAGTGGTAGCTGGAGTAAAGGAAGATAGCCATAGATGTAAGGGGGGCGGGGATACCAATCAGCGTCCCCCTGTCCCATCGTGCAGGATGAAGCTCCTGCCTGGAAAACCTTCCCCTCTGTGGGGCAAGCTGTGGCACACTCTAAGGACTGTGCTGTTTGAATACATCACACCGGGGAAAAGACATCCCCATTTTTGAACCCCAAGAAGCCAGACTTCACCCAGTTTAACACAGCACCATGCTTTGCCTGTTTGCACCAGCCGTGGGTCAGAATAACCGGGGCTGTCGCACACGTCTGAGCAGAGTGGGAGGCTGTCAGCCCCGGGCTGCGGCTGGGGACCGGACTTGC
>NW_010426158.1:71657-84593 GCF_000710305.1 Buceros rhinoceros silvestris | reverse complement strand
GGGGCGGAGGGGGAGGCTGCCGCCCCGGGCCTGCGGCTGGCGACGGGACTTGCTCCCATACACATGAACAAGTGAAGCTGTGCCAGACAGTTTCCTCAGGACGGGAAATGTTTAGAGCTTACTGGGAACGTACCAGGTGAATTCAAGGGACCTTACACAGAGCTGTGATTAAATTGCAAATACTATAGATGGGAAGGGAAAATAATGTAACAGGTTAAAATGTTTCATAGGAAATTCCTCCCTTTTACCATTCAGAAGTGGTTTTTTTCCCCTCTCCTTCTCCCTCAAAATAGCTGTTCCATACTTGGCTGCTGTGGGCATCTACTGCTGATTTTCTTGCTTTGAGACAGTGTTGTAATAGTAAAGTGGGATTTTTTCACTTTCCTCTAGTTGGGAATAGGCCAGCAAGAGCTGGGAAGCTGCCCTCGCTGGGGAATTTGCAATGTGCCGACAGCAGCAGCAGTCGCAGGATTGCTTTGGAAAGGAGATGGCTTCTCTGCCTGGGGCTGATGGGCTCCTGGAGAGCCCTGCGTGGCCAGGGCAGGGTTGTGATTTCCTGAAGGATCATACACATGAGCAGCAAGAGGAAGGGTCTGCAGCTCCAACCGTGGAAGCGTTGTGACACAGAAACCCTCAGTGGACCACTACCAGGGCAAAGAGATTAAAAACAAGGCTCTTCCTCATGAACTCGAGGAGGGACAAGATAGACAGCAGGTCAGCCAGCTGAGCATTTGCTAAGAAGCATGGGCTGTAGGAAGAGGCAGAAGTTTTACAAAAGAGTCAAGCTGCTTTCTTAATTAGCATAACCAGGATTTGGTGGACTATCTCATAGGAGTTTTAATATTAAAGCACAGAGTTGATTCAGTGAGAACAGAGAGGCAGAAGAAAGCAGGCATAGTCCATATAGCAGAGGTAACTCACCTGCCTGGACGAGCAGAGCCCAGAGGAGGATGCTCCTGCTCCAAGTCTTTGCTAGTGCTCACAAGTAGAGCAGGGCACCAGCAACCTCATGGTGAGAGAACTCTGCTACTGCTCAGTCAGGGTGAAGCGTTAAATAGTCTCTTTCCCATCACCTGCCTTAAGGCAGCTGGTGCAGTTGAAACCAGCAAAGGGAATGAGGAGAGCTCAGCCAAACCCAGCGAGGCTACTAGGCAGCCATGAGAAATTTTCAAATTGATGAGGCCTGATGAGCTTTCTCCAGGGCTGCTAAAGAGGTGACGGATGTAACCGCAGCTTTATTGCATTATCAGCTACTCCGGAGAACTTGTAGAGGAGGTGCTGGAAGACTTCAGTAGAGCAAATTAAACACCTACACTTAGAAAGGAGGTAAAGAAGAGCCAGGAAATTACCAAGCAGCTTGATTTCAACCCCAGGAAATTCAGGGACACGCACTTAAATAATGTGTGTGTGAGCACCTGTGGAGAATGGAAGCAGCTGATGTGGATTTGTCAAGAACAAATCACGTCAGATAAATCTCCTTTGTTCTTATGACAAGTTAACAGGCTGTACAGGTATTGTGGAACAGGTTGATGTCATCTGTCTTGATTTTAGAAGGGCCCTGGAAACTCTGTGTCATTCTCTCAAGTGAGGCAGTAAAACATGGTCTAAGCAAGTCCCATCAGGGTGAGCACAAAGCTGGCTGAGCTGCGGTTCCCAGGGAACTGCCAGCTGAGGTAGGTGGCTGCCCTGGGGCTCTCCAGGGCTTATTGCTGTATTTGACTCTGTTTTTTTATTGTTTTCCTCAAGAGTCTGGTGGATTCGTTCATTAAATCAGCAGATAACATCAGACTGGGAGGGATGAAGTACACCCGAGGAGGAGCTGAACCTAACTAAGAGAGCCTGGGGAAAAAAGGGGTGGTTTGATAGGGACAAAGAGGAGTCACTGGGTCTAGCAGGGAAGAGGCAGCGGGTCTTGGTGAGAGGATTCAGTTGGGTAAGGGCAGCTCAAGAGCTATTGCTTGTCAGCAGGGTCTTACAGCTGCGAAAAAGGTGTCACTGAGCTGACAGCAGAAGAGTTTGCAGGACAGAGGAGACAAAGCCATTGGCTTTACTCAGCGCTGGGAAGGCCAGAGCCGGCCTCTGTCCTGGCGCTGGTGGCCCTGCTCCAGAAGGGAGTGATGCCAGTGCCTGGAGGTACAGCAAGCGGCAGCTGCGGGGCAGGAACGAGCGTTCGGGAGGTGCAGCCTCAAGGAGGAAACACCATGGAGTGGAGAGGGATGGTGGTGTCCAAACCATACAGATGGCTGTAAAAGCTGACAATATTAACCTGCTGTACCTGTAAGGTGAGAAATCACCCAGGTGAGGGTGCCTGAGGTGGCCTGGGCGCAGGGTAGACAAACATCTGGTTGTGGGGAGCTGATTCTGCTTTGGGGTGAAAGCAGCAGGGTACTGGGCTGGTCCCTCAGGGTGCCTCAGGCTCATTCTGCGCTCTGCTGTTGTGTGAGGTCACAGAGTGGGGCGCAGGGATAAGGGCAGCTCCTTAACCTCTGCACAGGTATTTTTTTTTTCAGTTATGGGTGCTTTTCGGGCTACCCAAAGCCTGGGGAAACCAGTCTGCTGAGTTCATCTGCCAAGGGAGGGTTTCTGATAGTTGTGTTTCTCTGTGAGCCTTTTAACTTGCTTTAAGGGTTTCACCTTTCTATTGATATCTCGCAACAGGTGAGACCCCCGTTACCATTGTCCCTCTCACTCAGGCAGGTTCGGGCAGCCCCAGCCCACCATTAACCGCGCAGCGCTCTGCGAGCTGCACCGCCTGTTCTCAAATCCAGAAAACCAGGGTGCTTTCCCCAGCATATCTCCCTGTAATCGGCCCTGGTGCCACATCAGAAGGCAGCTCTCAGAATATGACCAAATGCAGTAATTTAGTATCTTTGAGGGTGTTTACTGGGACTCTCCTCTTCTCTTTTTCTGCACAGCGCAGTAACGGGTTTCTCTCACTCCTGTAATTTATTTCACGGTATCTGCAGCAGATGCTAAGCTCGACTCTATTATTGTCAGAGGGGTTTGGTTATTTTTCTCACAATTGATAAGTGGGTGGGGCAGTTCAGGAGCACGTTGGTTTTGTCCCTTTGCTGTCAGCCTGGTTGGGCAGAGGCAGCCAGGTTAGCCCAGGTCCCGTGTCAGGTACTTGGTGTGCATGTTGCTCCTGCCAGCTGATCCCCGAGGGAGGACTTACTTAGATCTGCCCTGTGATACACTTCCCAGGGTTACACACTATGGATCTTTCTGCTTTGATTTATTCCTGTGCTGATAAATCTCTCTGGGCTGGAAGTTATTCTTCGTGCAGTTTGTTTAATCCAGGTTCCTACCCCATGCCCAGAACTGTGGCACCTCCAGCACCCCACCAGCTGGCTCGAAAGGGAGGGTTATGGCTGCTAAACAGCAGCTGATGCCCTTTTCTTACCTGTGGTGAGTTTTTCTACTTCTTCTCTTGCTACTGAATCAAACACTCTGACTTCTTTGATGTAGTCTTGTTGAGACAGGAGCTCTACGATCTTCTCCCCGATAAAACCACATCCTCCCGTCACCAGGTAGACCCAGGCACTATCCATTTCTGAAGATGTTTTTGTGGTTGAGGACTAGAGAGAATCTTGCTGCCAAGATTCTATCGTGCACTGTTAATGTCTCCTCAGTCAATATGTTTTCTGAACTAAGTCTAAAGTTTAGCTGTCACATGAAGTTACTGGCTGAACATTAACTCCATCCAGTTACATATAACACAGGTTTTCACGGGCACTGTCACACAAGTGCTGCCACAGATGTACCAGCGCTGTATCAGGCCACTTCTGGGCTCTGACTCAGCCTGTCCCTTCAGCCCATGGTCAGCGGGGCTCCTCCAGCTTGTCTCGGTACGTGGCAAGTCTCCTCAGGCCATGATTTTGATGCCAGAAGTTTTCCTTCCTGGACAGCCCTTTCCCAGGGGCTGGGTTATCAGTTGTTGTAGCCTGGACCTTTCTGGCTACTGCACAAAGCCGGTGTATCCTAGAGATGTGCTGGGGGAAGCCATCCTTTGGCAAATTGTAACAGTGGTTAATTATCATCATCGTTATCAGAGTGCACTGCTGGCTTTTATCTGCCAGATAGTGGCTCATACACTTTGTCCTTGCTGGGCTGGACAGGATGCGTGTTGTCCAGTTTGTCATGTGGATAAAACAAAGGGATTGGCTTTGTCTAATGGTACCTGATCCTGTCCTAGGAGTAGGTGGTGGTGGGTGGATCTCAGAGGTAACTAAGTCAGGCCTGATCAGTGCCAGTCCCTCTTTTACACCAAGGAAATTATTATTTCCTTACATCTGCAGCAGTCATTTTTCCAGTCCATCTTTGAACCACCTTGGCCCCATTTTTGGTGAACTGTAGCCACACTGTCCTAAGAGAGATAACAAATGGGGTCACGTAATCTCCCTGCTTACTTTTTCTGTACAATAAGTCCAGTGTAGTTGTTGCTTTCTGGCCACAGTGGTGCTGGGAAGCGCAGGATTGGTTTGTTCCCATATCAGCATCACTGTGTTCCCCATGCCCAGGCTCTGTGCCTGGGTTACAGCTGCTGGTCCAGGCTGCCCTGGGGGTGGCGGGTACTCCAGCAGCCCTGCCCTGCTCACATATGACCAGTGGAGAGCAATTTCACTGCCTGGCTGTAGGAACCACCACTGCTGGAGTCATTCTCCCCGCGGTGTTAATGTGTGTCTGCCTTCAGACCGTGCTCTGTACAGCGCTGGCTGCTGAGTGTGTGGGCAATGAAGAGTCCAGGCAGTGCTGTCGCAGCGTAACCATGGTTCCTTTGTGAATATATGTATTTTCTTTTAATCATCAGCTCCTGCTAGAAGTTCAATCTGTTGGACTCTGCCATTGATTTTTCTTGTGCTGTGTTAGGCGTTAGGAAAAGCGCCGGTTCCCCTTGCTGTGATTACAATCAGTGCCCATAATGGCTCAGAGACCAACATGGGCCTGATGCTAATTTGGTGCTTGGCAGAGCAGCACAGCCACAAACGTCCCGAGAAATTAATTTAGCCTTTTATCCAGCAACTCCCCCTCTGCGCAGCAGTGATTAACAGAGCCACCTTCCCTCAGAGGGCTTTTTGCAAGGATAAATGTATCAGAGTTGGAGGTGTTAGGACACAAAAACCAAGATAAACGCACCCAGAGAGACCCAGAGCAGCGCTGCATGGGGCCGTCTGGCATCAAGTAACCTTGAGTGTGTCCTCAGCAGCACTGCAGAAAGCTGTATGAAGCAGCAGCCTTGACACTGTGGATGGTTCACGATGTTTACAAGACTTGGCCTTTGCTACAATGTGGGTATCTGCCATGGAATCTGATTGATGAGGGGGGAATTGGCTGTGATTTACCTTATCTCTTGTTTTCGTTAGGATATACAAAAAAACAAGTTCAGAAGCCAGAACTGTCACATCTCTGACAGAAACAGCCCAGGTCTCCTCCTACAGCCAAGGCTCACGCAGAGCAAAGCCTCCCTTTGCAAACTAACAGAGGGAGAGCTGCATCTCCTGGGAGGGTGTTCCCATCGAAGGAAGGTTTACAAGAGGGATCAACCCTGGGGGGCTCCGTAAGCCCAGAGGCAACTTCAGAGAACGGGCAAGTGGCCAAACGCAGCTGCTTCTAGAGGAGGCGGATGCCCGGGAGATACTGGGGCTGTGGGGCAGGAGGGACTGGGGGGACCGGGCAGCCGGTGCTGTTTTCTGTTAGCCAACTCAACTTCCTGGAGCTGTAAGGAAACTTGTGAGGAAGCAAGGCAAGTTACAAACAATATCTGAATTTCACTCATGCTCGTCCTGTGGCTCCCCCCCATCACACAGCGCTGTGGCCAGCTCCAGCTCAGCCGTGGTCCCTGCGGCCAAACCGAGGGAAAGTGGCAGAACAGGAGGCTGCTCCTGCAGGAAGGGTCTGCCCCAGCCAGGGAGCGCTTCGCTCTGCAGCGCAGAGCTGAAGGTGATGCTGCTGGCTGCTTACCTGGGCTGCTCTAGGAATTAAATGCCTCACCATGAGGGTGGGATATGCCCCTGTGTTTGGGGTTTGGGAATGCAGAGTAGTGACTGGGTGCATCCTGGAGACACCTCACATCGCTGGGATGGCAGCCGGGCTTGCTGAAGCCATCCAGACAATACCTGCAGAAGAGTCAGCCCCAGCCTGGGCAAGGGAACTCAGACCTGGCTTTAGTTAATAAAAGCCCTTTTTGTCCTCCCACCCCACAGAAGATGACCAGAAGTGGGGTCTTTATATACAACCATCTTGTTTTCTAAGAGACCTGCAGACAGTCAGAGAAGGCAGGAAAGGAAAACAGACGCCCTGATTTCAGGATGCAGGTTAAACGAGCTCTGAACTTCACAAATCCAGGACACCTGACATCACATCCACTTACAGCCTGTTTATTTCTCAGTGCATTACATGAAAGGTCTTTGGTATTTGTGGGTTCTTGGATACTGCTCCCACTCTGCTCTGTAAGAAAATGCTGAATACAAAACATTCCATATACAGTAACAAACCCCATAGCAAATAAAGAGCAATAGATACTTTGAACAATAACATAGCAATATGAAAACAGATAAGTAACCATGCAAGAGGTGGAACAAGCAGGTCGTGTTTACCACAAACATTAGAGCCTGCCATAAATGAGTTCATCGCGTCAGACGAGATTTGCTCTTGCTCTACGTTAAGAAATTACACGACTGCAAGATGCTGCGTATGGCTGCCCTATAAAAGACCAAATGGTTGTAAAGCTTATTACGATGAGAGAAGCCGGGACCATTTGCACACATACGAAACACACTGATATAAATAAAAGAAAAAATACTGCGTAAAATAACTAGTGAAAAAGTTAACATTTCTTCTACAGGTGGGCATGTGCTTCATGACCAGTTATAGCACCTTTGAATTGCTTGGTTTTAATATAATCGCAGAAACTGCGAGTAGTTTCAACCCCTGTGCCACCCAACACCAGAACAGACTGTCACCTCGAGCAGGACAGAAGCTGTGAATGTGCAGGAGAAGGAATTTCCAATAAACTGTATCGAGAAGTAATTCCAGAAGCTGATTGTCTTTTAGAATCCTTTGTCAGAGTGGTCAGATTCCTCCTGCATGAAAATAGCTCACTGCAGAGACTGGGAGCGACCCCCACTCCCAGAGCCAAACTCCCAGACAGGCGCTGGTGAGCCACCTGCTCTGCCCCGTGGGCAGCAGCACCAGCCCGCGGGAGCTGAAGAGCTGGCTCACATTTTATGGCCCGTTCCTTTCAAAGCCACTGGCAACGCTACTGTGGAGTTTGGTGGGAGCAGGAGAGGGCTCTTCTGTCTAGTTTGTTCCTGTTTCCCTGGGATTGCCATCAATTCCTTACAGTAAGTGCAATATCCATACTCTGGAGAGCAGCGTCTCTGCCTCCCAGGAGTACCAGACTGCTGGTGAACACCAGGGTGCACAAACGGCAACGGGTGTTGGCTGTGCAACGTGCTGCTGCTGCTTCTGGTTAGCTCAAGGCAAGGAGAACGCGCTACTGCTACCAGAACCGATCCAAGTCCAAACCACAGCGGAGCTCAAAGAAACATTAAGAATTTCAAAGAAAAAAATCTTAGGAGAAAAAAAAAAGGAGAAGCACACACTGGTATTGCACAGAACGCCTGTAAGACAAAGCACTAAACAGTTCAATAAAAATACATTTCTAAATGAGCACGCGTTCCAAATAAATCCACTCACTACGTTACAGCGACATGGCATGGCACATGCTACGTCCTGGCTAAAATGACTCTGTGTCCTGCCTAAGGTGGAAAATGTGGTTGGAGTGGTTCGCTTAGTCATGACTACCGTTAATGTCAGCGTGTGAGGCTGTGTTCACCTTGAAAACCTAATTAAACCGGGACTGCACAACAGCATGGTCCAAGCCTTGTGTAAATGAGAGAGACCGTCCATGTGGTACAATCCTACTGTCACCCCAATCAAAGATACAGCACCGCGTACGGGAGATGGAGCTGAATAAAGCAAGATGTGCGGGGAGAGAAAAATGGCATAGCTCATAGAGAAACCCGGGACAGCCAATAATTACACTGGCTGCGACCGAAGCCTAACTAGTCTTTTGACAACTGACTTGGCAGGAATCACTGCAAACACCTTCCGTTACATGGCCTTTCATCTCACCAGTAATTTGTTTGAAATCATTTAAACTCCAAAATCCTAGTCAGTCTGAATGACTTGAAGGAAGCACTCGTCAAGCTAATGCAAGAGCTTTGAATGCCGGAAGACAATCCTGGAGGATGAAAAATGTTTCTTTCAATTCAGTCTGAAGGCTCCAAACTGTCAGGGAGGTCCCTGCGTACTCCCTCTTCCCCAACTTCAAGCCTGCAGCTACAGGAGCAGAGAAACCAAAATTGCCTTCTCCCTTTCTAAAGATTGCTCTGGTTTAGTTTAGTTCCTGAATCTGCCGGGAGGAAAGATCCTTCATGTGGCAAGTGGCTATGTCTCCTTCCACCCTGCCCAGTGTACACATTTAGACCGAACTGGCATTTCTCCCTTCAGGGCCTGATTTTCCAACACCTACTGTTAGGCAGAAGGGATTCTCCATCAATTATCTCTGGTGGCATGCACAAGCCCAGCACAATATGGGAAAATTCTTGCACATCTCCATCATATCTCATACAAACTGCTCCATGTTTTCACAGAAACAGTCTAATCCCACTGAAAAAAAAAAAGTCAACGTTGCCACATGCATTTGCATCAAAAGTCCTTTCTTAGCCAACCACAAATAGAAATAATGCCACTCACATGCAATCAGCAACATGAAAAGCCAAGATTTTGGTGCTAAATTCCCAAGAGTAACCTGTATTTTCAGAGTAACTGTTTTAAATGGTTTTTCAATTTTCTTTGCTTGAAAGAAATCTTGCAGGTGAGAATGTTTTAACAGCCTGTGAAAGTGGGGTCGGCATGATACCACCATGTGAAATAAAAGCAGTTGCCATCAACTACACCAATGGACAAGGCTAAGGCTTGGCTTTGAGACTAGAGGGGACTGATGGTCTCAGCCAGATAAACTCAGCTTTAACTGAGCAACTGTCAGGGCAGCGGGGAGACAAGGGGAGGATTAGACTCTTGAGACGCAGTTGGGACGCGTCACTTCTGTAGACAGATTCTGAGGACACCTGCCACCTGGTATTCCAAAGGCAAAAACCACAGAATCAAGAGGAATGTCCGTAAGACCCTCTCTGAGCTATGCACGAGACGCTGGCTGCAGTGAGGGCGTGGTGGTGGCCAGGTGAGGAAATCCAGCCGCCCACACTGCCCCCTCCTACCCCCTGCACTTGCACTCCACAATTACGCGCTGGGATACTGTATCTTTAACTGGTGAACAGGCACGGAGACCACACAGACGCTCCTACTTCATCCGATTGCTTCTCCTTCTGGCTTCACTGTCGTCCAGCAGTGAAGAGAGGATCTGGTAGGCCTGCGGCTGCTGGGGTCCTCCACGTTTGATCTTGATGCTGGTTCGCAGAGGGGAGCCCGGGATCACGTCTTGTCCAGAGCCTGGCTCAATGGAAGATAAAGAGTCTGTAAGGAGAGAAGTGACGGGAGAGCACTATTTAAAAGGGGAGGGTAAGGGAAGAGTAAAGGGGCCCTTCTGAATGATCCTCTTCTGGAAGAAGTGTCGTCCCTGCTGTGGTCCTTCCATCCAGCAAGCAACTGTGGCTCTTCCATGTCTGTTGCCATCACACTACTCCTCTACGAGGTGGTTTCCTCTGCTCTCAGCGCTTTGGGTAGGTCCTCTCCCTGCACGTGGCCCAGCAGGTCCTGCTCCCGTCATTCCATTTATAAAGCGCCGCTCTCCTACTGGTTATGGATTTGCTTGGGTTGTAGCTGCTACTCAGCACTGCCCACTGCCATTGATGGGCGACTGGTCACTGGTCCCAGTGGTCACTGGGAAGCGACGCTCCTGAGGGTTTAGGTACCTCTTCGCTCCTTGTAAGGAGAAGATGTTGAGGCACCAAAAAGACTGAATGAAAGGATTGGTTCACCCTGGGCTACAGCCGAATTAGCAATAAAGCTGGGAATAAATAGCCGTTCTCCCAGCACACCTCGTGGTAACACGCCTCCTCTCTCGACAGCGTCCCGCCCTGCAAAGCTAAACACACGTCTGACTACAGCCCCGCTCCTATTTCCCAGCAGTCAGCAGCAGATGCCGGTAACGCTCGATGCTGCCTCATCATTTTTATTGCCCTAGTTTCTCCTTCCTTCTGCCTTCAGAGACGGACGTTTGCTTGTTTCCCTGCCAGGAGCCCAACTGCCCATCGCAGGGCCGAGGTTTGTTTGCCGGTATGTTTTGCCCCGTTGCTTGGGTGGTTGTGGCTGTGGAAACGGCACCGATTGGGAAGAGTCTCGGGAGAATGAGAACATGCGATTGGCATTTCTGCGTGGGTCCCTCGAGCTGGGCTGAGTCAGGCTGCCCAGGAACCTGTGGTTCCTTCACACCTACGGTGGGAACATGAGCAGATAGATGGTGTGTGGTGCCTTTCCGTGCAGGGAGGGCTGTGCTCAAGGATATTCCCTTTTGTTATTTTATGGCTTTTTCTGTTGTTTTTTTAACCATATACACAGAAAGAGATGAACATAATTGCACAAGGAAAATATGCCTTACTTTCCCAGTTCTCTTTCTAAACAGTACATTCGTAGGGCCCAAAATATGTCATAAGTTAAAGAATGAAACTATCTTAAGAGCACGGAGTAAAAATATAATTATTTATTTATGCTGTTATTGGATAAAAAGGAACTATATATAAACTATATAGGTGTTTAAATATGGCCTTTACCACAGCGCACAATTAAAACCCATCTGTTTTTGCTGATGCAGTTAGAGAAGTATACGTGGGTATAAATAACTCACCTCCATCCCGAGCAATAATAGAAAATACATCAGTAAAAACGGTTTGCCAAAATGACGGTTTCAAATTAACAGCAGCACATGCCTAACTGCTGCCCTGCAGCCCAACAGACAAGGTCTAAGATACATAACGCAGACACTTCTGCAGGGGCGAAGTTGCACGAGTGCCCCAGTCCAAGCCCCAGCCTCTACAGAAGCCTCCTGAAGAGGGAGCTGACATTTTGCTTTATATTAGTACAAGTAAAGGCACAAAGTAAGGGATGATGGAGGGCCAGGCTCTGGGTCCTGCAAATACACTGCACTGTGCAGGAACGGACAGGGTTCCCCTTCCCCTCTTGTCCTCAGAACATGCCGGCTGGGCATGGATTGCTGCTCGGGTCATCTAGTGGGCATCTCCCTGGAGCCTCCACCATCCCAAAGCAAAAACATCTCTTCCTGCCCTCGGTGTATAAAATCCAATGGAAACATGAACCAAACTAGGATTACTGCAGAGGTAAGTTCAGGGTGACTGTGGTTAACTCATGGGTTTGTGATTCATGATTTCCCGAAAAGCTTTAGCCTTTGCTGCCTGTTGCTTCTGGAAACAGTGCCTGGGGCTTCCAAAAGACACACACAGCGAAGAGGAGCGCCTAGAGCCAGGTCAGCCCAGCTGCCTCACGGAGCACCACGCACCGCCACTGTTTCAGCTTCAAAGTGCCCGGTGGTATTTTCGTTTTAGCAGTGTGCCTGTGGCTCCAGGAGGAGCTGGCGGGCTCTCGAAGCACGCTGCCTCGCTGCACGGTCACAGACACACATAAAGGCACTTGCTTAGGACCTGCTGGGCATTTTAGCTATTCAGTGTTTTCACTGGCTAAATCAATATCCAAAGGCCAGTTCCTAATAGTAGTGGGTGTCAGGCTGAAGGAGGGTGCGAGCAGCTTGCTTTACCAGGCAGACCAGGAAGGAGGTGCCATGTATCAAGGAGAAAATAAGAAAGAAAAGCACCATGGGACTTGCTTAAAAATGCTTATGTCGGTGCCAAGGAACAGGCTTGCTTCTCCCAGGCTGGGGCAGCAGCTCTGCACAACGTTTTGCCTCTGCTGTGTTTCTGAAAGGGGAGAAATTGGCACAGCGAATTTTGGCAGCTCTGAGAGAACTGATCCTCAAGGACCTCAAAGGGGTCTGACCTGGGATAACTGAGCGAGCCCATTCGCTGGTTAAGGGAAGAAAACGCCCATTGAGGGATGATGCCACACACTGCACCAATGATGGCAAACAACCTCAGCAGAAAACCTGACATCTCTGTGAGAAAACAACATGTGAGGCTGCCTTAAATCTGATCGTGAACACGGGGTGACTGTAGGTTACAATCACAAGCCGTTCCGGGATCACTGGTTTTTAGGGTAGCTGTAGCACGGCTGGGTCTGTCTGTAAAAATACAGTGCTACACCAGGCGAGGGGCTCAGTGGTGGTAAAGTCACTTGGAAGACACTGTTAACAGGATTAACTGATCTGGCCTAAAGACTTGAATAAGGAGCTCCCGGGGAAGCTGGTAGATGAGCTGTGCCACGTGGCTAGAGCTGCTCCTCGTGACTTGGCTGAATTGTAATAAAAATTACTGTGGGGGTCATTGCACCCGCTACTGTAAAGGTAGGGTCACTAGTGCAGTCGGTGGAAGCTCTAGGGCCTCAGTGTGCCTCTAAGCATGCCTCTAAGTCATGCTGGGTACCTGGTTTTGTAAACCTTGCTTAACGAGATACTAGACAGGGTGAGGAGCCTGGGAGGATGTTTAGCCATCAAGCAGCTGCCTGAACAGAGCCCGCAGTTGTCTAGAAAAGAAAACCTTAGCAACGCTTACCATGAATTCCTATCATGTGCTCAAGAATTAATACCCGCTCAGCTAAAATCTTCAGAGCTTCTCGAAGTTGTTGAACACCTTCCCCCTGCAAGAAGGAAGAGAAAACTCACATTGGCAGAAGTTACAGAATAGGCTTCTTGTTCATAATGTTGCTTCAATAAGGCCAAACTATGCAGTGTGAATATTTAAAAAAATGAGTTAAAAAGGGAGATAAGCTGCAAGGTTTAAGCAG
>NW_010426158.1:49743-71544 GCF_000710305.1 Buceros rhinoceros silvestris | reverse complement strand
AATGCACAAGAAATCCCTTTCTAAAGAGAAACTCCTCAGTTATAGCCCATGTTTGCAGAGCCTCTGACCCAAAGCTAAGCCCTTCAGTTTGGTTCCTGCTTCTAAAACCCAGGGTGTCTATTCCTGTCCAACCTTTACAATGTGCAGCTCATGGGAACAGCTACACGGAACTACCTGGAGAACAGGCGTTGCTCTCATCTGACACTTACTCTGAAGCACAGCGAGTTGGCAGGGCTTCCTCTCTGTTCGGACACCAGGACATGGGACACGTGGCTGGCACCACCTTGTTGCTGCCTTCTAAACTGGAGCAGTGGCACTGATGGGCTGCATGCTGCCTCTCACCGAGCTTCTAGCTGGGCCGTGCGCTGCAGGGGCTGTTCACATACTCTCACATATACTCAGACTATAGTTTGGTGCCCCCTTGCCTTAGATAAGGACTTGAAGGGACAGATAGATGTTGGGAAGTATTTTAGAGTGGGAGAGCAGATGTGCGAGAACTCCAAATCTCTCTCTGCAGTTTTATCTCTTCTGGGAATTTGTCCCTCAGCATGTGGGAGGGACAGTGGGAGAGTAACTCCCTACCTGCAGTTCTGTGTGGCAGAACAACCACTGGGCACTGAGGGAGTATTCAGACAGCGTGGAGAGAAGGGCACAGACTTCATGGCCAAGGAAACCTCAAAGACTGGGATTTCTAGCATGTATTAAGATCAAACTCAGGGTTCAAATCATCTCTTGCTCTGCACTTTTAACTGCGGACAGGACCCCGCCCTCCACGACACAGCCTGACAAAGGGAATAAGGCTGAAGCACAGAAACAATAAAAAAAAAAAAAAAAAAAAAAAAAAAAAAAAAAAAAAAAAAAAAAAAAAAAAAAAAAAAAGTAAAAAAACCAGTAGAAATACATGCTTACATCAGCACCTTTGTCACCTTCCTCACCCTTCTTGCCTGGTTCACCCTAAAACAGACAAGAAACAGAAATTTGTTTTCAGGTGACCGAGAACCACGTCCAGGATCACTTCCATTCCTTCCCTCCAAAGAGCAAATGAAAGGCAGAAACATTTCACCAGCAGAAAACAAACTGACTCTCTGGCACTCTATGCCAAGGGCCAAGTGCACTCGTGAACTCTGTCCTGGCTCCCAGCAGCTTCCCAGGAGGTCATCACCATTTCTAACACTGATGAACTTGGCCAGGAGTGGCCAAGCTGCTGGTGGGGCTGGCTGCCATGGCCCAGGCCCACATCAACACTATATCCATCTCATGAAGATAACAGTGAGCAATGCTCTTACCTCACACCGAGATAAAAATACTATTCCCCTCCCCCAAACTGCACATTTTCATCTCTGAGTTAGAACATAAAATCCTCCGCCCTGCTTTCCTCAATTAGGCACACCACTTTCTGCCTCTGAAGATGCTCATTAAGCTTTTCTCGGACAAAGATCCCTCTGTGCCGTCAGCGTTGGTCTGATGTCCCTCCTAACCAGGAAGTTCATGCATGTCTCAAAGAACAGATGACATAAAGAGATTAAACCACAAGCTAACCACAAAACAAGGGAAAGGCCTAACAAACTGGTAATAAAAGACAGTGGAAATGCCTGGGTTCCCCAGACTTGGACATCCGTGAGATACCTGCAAAGCAGGGATGGGTATGGGAGGAAGGACTGAAGAAAAATTGCGTGAATTGTACAAAATGATGAGGTGAAATTAAGGAAGAGAGAAGAGAAACCTTCCAGAGGACACGGGACCTCTATGGATACTGTCAGCCAACTAACCCCAACTTGCTCCACTAGCTCACTTTCAGCCAACCTTCATCTCCATGGGTTGGTTTGCACTTGAGCCGTGCATGTCAGTGCAGCCATCTCGTGGGTGCATCTGCTCCGGTATTGCCAAGAAATCATTTGGCGACACCTCAATCTCATTAAAGGGTTTCCATCCAGCTCAGCTTGGCAAGAGGGAGTTCAGAGCAGCTGATGTACTTTGAGTTGTTTGCAGTGCCCACATTTGGGCTCTGGTAGTGCCAGAAAACTCATGGGGCAGGGAGGGGGCTTCTGTCTGCCAAGGTTTGGCTAGAGGGGATCTGCAAGCACAGCCCATCTCCTCTGCTGGCGTGACGCTTTCCTGATCACGGCGTTTCAGCACTGTGCTGAACGTGCATGAAGACCACATTTCATATGCAGAGGACTAGGTTATGGTGAGGTTACCTGTCAGACAAACATCTAAGCTGGAGACAATTGACCTAAGCATTGCATCTGAGAGAGCTGGCTGAACCAGCTTGCAGCCCGGCCAGGCGGTATGTGCGGTGCCAGGCAGGCACCGAACCCGTCTGAGTCTTGCACACACCCGCAAGTACATCACTTACAGGAAATCCCTTAATGCCCCTCTCTCCAGTCAGACCTGCTTGCCCCTGTTGGAAATAAAGTAAGTGTCATTAGGAGATACTTTTCCATTTGACAAGAACATAGTGTAATTTTTACTAGTGGAATTAAGATGGCTTAATGAAAAACCTTACACTTGGGATAATATGAAAAAAATTCCTCTCCCTTGACATTATCACTTAGAGACAGCAAAAGCGGGTCATGGTTTTCTGTCAAGGAAAATCCCATCATACTTTGGAGAAGTTTGGCTCAATACAGAGCTCCTCAGCTCAGTACCCTCTCAGTAAGATGATTAGCAATTTTTTGAACCTTACAGCAGTCAGTTACATTATACCGGGAAGGAATTTGGCTGCCTATTTGTTTCTTACAAAGACACCGCATTCTTCTCTCTAGTAAAACTGATGGGCTGCTGCTGCCCCAGACAGCAGAGCCCAGGACTCCCCCAGAGCACTGATTTAATCTGCCTCCTGCTCCACACACACATCCCTGCGATCACCCCAACAGCTACCGATCAAAACACGCTGACGGTATTTTGGTTGGTTTGGTTTTCCTGCTGTGTTAGTTTTCACATTGTTCTCAGCAGTGTTTTGGGCGGGGACGGGGGTTGTTTGTTTTTTTTTTTTTTTTTAAACAGAAACACTTTCAAACAGTACGTGTTGGTCTGGGGCGGAATGAAATGCCATTGAACTGAGCATCTTTTTTCCCCTGTTTTCCTCTCCAGTGTTGGTTTCCCACCCTGGAGCACGCTGAGGCAGGGCAGAATCCCTAATCAGAACGGCTATAGATTATTTAAAGAGAAAGCAAGAGTTTGGGAAGAGGAGACAAAATTTAAAAGCATCTTTAGAAATCCACTGATGAAACAGCCACATATTTAACCTGGCTCTTCTCCCCTAGACATACACAGAAACAAACCCATCCTTTTTTCCCCAAAATAACCATCTAGCTGCTGGCAGATTTCGTAGGGAGAGCTGGTTTTATGTCCATCAAACTGCTGCTCTGCCTCAAATACGGACTTTGGGCATCTACAGAACATGAGTATGGAGAGCAGGGAGTGCTCAGTGAGCAGCCAGCCGGCACGAGACAAAGGTCCGTACCGACACGAAGAGCTGAATTTGTCAGGTGCGCTGAGCATCTTCAAAGGGAAATACCTGGATTCTGCACTAGAGGGGGAGAAGCCTGAGGAAATGCACATGGAGACACAGCAACACCCTCAAAATAGATCAACAGACTGTTCTCTGTGTCCAGGGGGGACGGGAAAGGATGTTACCAGCTTAGAGGGGATCAAAGGATATTTAGGCTGGATTTTAGAAATGTCTTTCATCCCAGGCCCTCACTGGCTGTGCCTCTGCAGACTGCCTGGAGATGACGTGGTGAAGCCCTCACTGGCACCGTTCAAGACGAACAGAGGCTGATCGTCAGCGGCGCACATACAGATGTGCCATCCAGGGGATGTGCTCAGGCTGCTTCAGGTCTCTTTTACATCTGTTCGCGCTGAGATTAAGCAGGAATAATGTATAATAACATTTTCTTGACGCTCAATAGATATTGTGAAGCCTCCTCTGCTTTTCCTTGCAGCTGCACAGCTCCTCCGCTCCGTGTAAAGCTTGGTCTAATTTGTATCCGCCAAACCCCAAATTGCAGCATGTAGTTGTCAAAACCAGCATTCAAATCCGCACTCACAAAAGACAAAAAGCGCACAGAACTTCCCACAGAAATTCTGCCAGAAAAAGCAATTGGCTCCACTTTCCACGCTAACAGAGGAAGGGCAGGAAAGAGAATTTATTTTATTCTATTTAGCAT
The DNA here is from genome assembly GCF_000710305.1 of Buceros rhinoceros silvestris. Classification (NCBI taxonomy): domain Eukaryota; kingdom Metazoa; phylum Chordata; class Aves; order Bucerotiformes; family Bucerotidae; genus Buceros; species Buceros rhinoceros. The sequence continues at coordinate 67,372 of NW_010426158.1, read as the reverse complement.
GACATTCTGATAATTGAAAACCTCATTTGTCCCAAACCTAGAAGGAGAGTTACAACATCTAACACAAAGGGAATAAAATCAAAGACTGAAGGATTTGTCCCCACTGAATAGACGTTGTAACAAAGCTTTTGTTTCAAAATAAGTCTGGTCAACCACCAGCTAAAGGAAGATGTTGAATGAATCACTGCGGAAGGGCTCTTATCAGTGTCCCAGACAGAAGCCTGACGCTTTGCCAGATACCATACCTCTTTTTAAAACTGAAACTCAACATTTAACGGCTCTGAGCTGTAGTGGGGAACCCGTGCTGAAACCTCATCAGTTAAGGTTTTGCTCTCTATCACAACCTTACATTCTAGTCCCAGACATGCAGCAGTCCCTGATCTGTCAGCAAAGCTGAATGTGTCCAAAGTGGGTAATTTGCACAAGGAAACTGTTCCTAAAAAATTCCGTCGCTTAAGGGAGCTGCAGGTGATTTCCTATGTACGAACAGGGACCAAGCACCCAAAACAATATGCAAAGATACCAAACTAAAACAGTCCATGTGCTGCCTCCTCAGATATCCCCCGCTCCTTGGCGTGAAGCGCCTCGGGAGGGAATGAAACAGGCCTGGACTGGCTCTCCCTGCAAACAGTGTGGGCAGAGGAACATGGTTTCAGTCTGGTGCCAGTTATTCTCAGGAAGTGGGGAAGTCATCAGATTGGAGTTAACCCATGTGCATTTGCCTTTATCTCTTTCAGACATCCCTCCCTTTAGGTTTGGAAGAGCGAGCAGAAATGAAGAGGAGGAGATGGTGTCATATGGGGGAAACCATCATTTTAGAGGTACAAACCAATGTTTTCCTTCTTACCTTTCTTCCTTTCTTTGACTTTGCTCCACACTAGGGTCTTAGTGATGGTGAAGAGTCCCTCTGTGCCCACCACTGCATTTTGCAGATCTAATTGCTGAATAGTCCTCCACCATGTACTACATTCTGAAATAATTTTGCTCTCCTGGTGACTCTCAGAGGAGATTTCAAAGACCATGGCTTTTTGGTGAGTAAGCTGAACAGAAGCTGAGGGCCCAAATGCCACTTTGAACCCTTCCTGGTGCTTGAATGTTGGACTAGTAATCTGGCACATTTACATCCTTGTTAGATTTTTCTCTGGTATCTCCTAAACTTCACCAGTTTGCAAATAACATTCAAACAGCCCTTCTATCTATGCTTGGCACTTGACGCCCCATCAAGGACTGAGGTATAGCACATAAACATATTAAGAACATAATTTCAATAATGTAAATATATTAAGAATATCATTTGACCTGGGGAATGGCTTTGGTTCAGGAAAAGTCTGATGGGCTTTTCCTGCCTCATTGCCACAGAAGGAAGAGTTCAGTTAGACCACCCAAAATATTCCATGCTAAAGCGCTTTGGTTGGTAGAATAAAGTTAGCCTTTAGGGAACACCAGACTTTGCAAGTAATTCAACCCTTTATCTATTACAGTAAACCATCATCTTGGTTCTTGCCGAAGACCTAGAAAATTCTACGTTTAAATTGCTCGTGGCTGCAGTCCCACAGAATTTGAAACAGTGTGTATGATTCCTGAGGCATCTCTGAGAATCTCTCCGTATATGTAAAACCTTACTCTCTCTCCTCGGTCTCCTTTGGAGCCTTTTGGCCCGGGTTGTCCTGGAGAGCCTGGTAAGCCCTAGAAGAGATGCAGAACAAGAAGGAATTAATTTCTACTGCGCATCCTTTGTGTAGGTGTAGTGAATACACATCCCAGGGATCCTCGGATCCTGAAAACCCATTAAGCAACTGGGCTGGATTCTCTTTTACCCTCAAGCAACAATGGAAGCTCTGTCTGCAGACACCCTGAGACCTGTAGTTTCTGCATATGCCTCTACTGAGGTCTTTTAATGCACGGCAGGCTACTGATGTAACATTTTTTAAGGGGTCAGTATGACAGGATAGTTCTTCTTCTCAGTTACCAAGAAATTAATACACAGATCGTACAGTTAGCTCAAAAATCCCCAGTGCTTTCCCCCTTCTTCATAACTGCCTCAGTGGGTGGCCTGAGTAAGCAGACATACCTGGAAATTAATTGGATTGTGCAGTGGAAATTATTTTGAAGCTATTCACTCACCCTAATAAACAATTTTCAAATTAAGCCCAATCTCCACTAATAATTTTCCTCCCCAGGTTGAATAAATCTATAAAGCAGCCACCAGTGGGTAAGAAGGGCATAGTCTCCAGATTTCTACTAATTGAACCGCTTTGCGGAAATCAATCCAAATTCTTAACTTCTCCTCCAGCACCGCCACAGCTGTAAACCAGATGGGGAAGGAACAGCGCTGTTTGTTTGTATTCAGCGTGTCAGCCCCCCAGCTCCTCACTACCACATGCAAGATGCGTTTTTCCACCTCAGGTGACTTGCACATCACCTTGGAGACTGGAGCAAAGGAGACTCCTGCTCCACTCCAGACCACTGGTGATTTAAGCCAACCTGCTTAACAAGAGTTCCCAGAAACCCCCACTTCTCAACGTCCAGAGGAATGGCCTTTCAAGGCATAGCTGCGAGGAGCCTCGTCGTCCACCTGAGCGGCCCAACAAGACTGGGCATTCGTGTTTTAAGGGTCTAAAGGAGGAGCACTCTCCCGGCTGCAGCTGGGAGGGAGCAGTGCTCACCATTAACATGCTGCTCCCCGTCTGCAGTCACCCTCACCAGCTCACCACCAAGCAACCCGGCCTCCGGCTCAGCTGTCTCCCCTGGGCCAGAAGCTCCCCGAAGAGGCAGAAGCTCAGGCCTGATCTAGGAGGTTAACCAGGGCTGCCAGACGCGGCAGGGCACCAGCCCACACTTGGCCCCATGCCAAACATGCAGCATGAACAAAGCTTAAGGGTTCATAAGCATCCTTTCCTCTGACAGCTCTCGACAGGGACTTTCAGTGCACGATTACATGGGGATACTCAAGAACACTGAATTCCGCAAATCTGATGTAAAAAAAGAAGGATTTATAATGTGTGCTGCATGTGAAAAAGCCAGACTCTACTACAGAACCTATTTATGAGTTGTGAATTACCTTATATTTAATCACGTTAAACTGCAGCTGTCATTTTGCTGCCAAATTTCCTACTGTGTTCATATCTGTCTGGAGTTTCTCATCATTCTCCAGAGCATTCACTCGTTGAAATGATTCTGCTACACTGCAAACTTCTGCTAATCTGCTGTCCATTGCTTCTTCAAACCGATTAATACACAGTAAAAATCTCCTCTCTCTAATTTCCAGCAATTCCAAAGCTCAGGATCTAAGATACATCCCTCTGCTAAGTTACTTAACCTTTCTCTCTCTCTGTGCTCTTCAGTCTAATCCCTTTAGTCTTTAGTCTTTTTGATGTCTCTGGTTTACCTCCACATGAAGTAATACTCTTCCCAAAACTGGAGTCCCTTTGTATCAGCCAACCACAATTTTGAGCAGCTTGGCAGTTCACTATCGCTCATTACCTCATGGCTTCGCTTCCCACCATTTAACCAGCTTTTCCATCCACGTGAGGACTTTGCCTTCCCCTATGATAGATTCTTTTGAGTGAGTTCATCACACTCCATTATTACCTCCCCCCTCCACCATTTTTGTATCGATAAATAATCAAACTGATGGTAATTTGTGATGTTTGTCTTGAACAGAAAATGCTGTTCCTCCAAAGCTGAGCTTAACAAATCCCCCTGGGTGAATTCCCATTGGTGCATTTTTGTCCTTTTTATGTGAACGCAGTATTTTTCTGTCACTCTCTTAGGAAAGCCTATGTCAAATCCTTTGCATCAACTCGGGCTGCAGTGAAATGTTTTGACACTGCAACAGCACGATGTGTTGTTATGATTACGGGAAGATCTGGAAATCGCAACCATTTCCACTTCTCAACACAATTCAGAATGAAAAGAAGGTACAAAAATCACAGAATTTCAAAGGGAACAACACAGCAGATCTGAGTCTTATAAGCTACTCTCTCCCACTGTGCAATGAGATGTTTCACACCTGACCCCCGACCCAGCCCCAAAGCACTAAAGTGTCTTACTTGTGATCCAGGGGCTCCGATAGGTCCTGGTGGCCCCTTGGGTCCCGAAGCTCCTGGTGGCCCTGGTGGGAATCATCATTTGAATCATCATTTTAAGGAGACTGAGGAGGAAGGGCTCTAAATTCCAAACACATGCACTTCCTCTTATTGTTGTGCTTTGACTCTCAGCGGGTGAGAGCTATTCATCGATCACAGGACCGCAGCACAAGCGCTTCATCACACACCCCCTGACACAACACATCCCTGTGCCCTAAGGAAGATGTTAGAGCTCTGAGGGAGAAAAAGGTGAAAACGGGCCAGAAGGATGTCAGGTACCTGCTGCACTTCCATTGTTTAGTGACAACTTTGAGAAAACTTAAACTAGATCCATGGGACAGCTACATCAGAGCAAGATACTACAGCTGCTGTTCCTAAAACAGCCTCGGAGCGGGCAGGGAAAGTCCATGAGCCTGCTACGGACTGTCTCTAGTGTTGTCAGGAGGTTGGTAGTGAACACGAAGGGGTCAGAGTTTGGACACAGCCAGCACGAGAGGCTGACTGTGGCACAGCAAAGCGCTCTCTCGTTCTTTGCTCTCTCCCGTGGCAATAGACTCTTCTGAAGTCTGTGGCACAGAAGAGCCTGAGACCAGACGAGTGAGACGCTGTCTAAAGAGGTCAGCTTGTTTTACACAGTCCCCTCACAGATTCTTTCCTTTTGGAAAAATAATTATATCTCAACAGCAGCTGTTAAATTATACCCGCAAATGGGAGACAGAGTATTTGCTTAGCTCAGCAATACTCCTCTCTGCTTTAGTTGTCACAACCCTTGAGATGAGCCAGTGTGGACACTAGACACAAAGTACCGCTGAATCAGCCTCGGTCGTTAATGCACCAGACGAGCGCTTGAGCCAAAGAGGAAAGGAATTGAAGGGTAAGTGAAAGGGCCTCATAACAAAAGGAAAAACCCTTTCTGCAACTAATGGGACTTCACTGCTAAGTATGCCTCACGCGGGGAAGTGCTGATGTTTGCAGGAAGACTATCGTCCAAGCCACTCCTCAACACAGAGAAAAAGATGACTTGCCACTGAATTTTCATGCCAGATTCTGATTTCAGTTATACTGGTGAAAATCTGGAATAGCTCGAACCAGCTCCAAAGTGTGCACACACATCACAGAGGAGGTGCTGGCCAGATCCTGCTCAGCGGAGCTCTACAGAGACACGACAGGACTGCAGCAGCGGTGAGGACATCTCTGCTCTCATAAAGGAATTAACTGGACAACCCATTCATCAAGACAGTCTTTAATTATTCCCTTCTCAAGATGTGACCTGCCAAAGGCAAAACGATCTGCCACTATCAACAGAAAAGAAACCCGGTCACTTCTTGGCAACTTTCCCACTCCTGCACCCATTTCCAGTGAGGACCACTTACTTGCTTTCTCTGCAGGCATCCCACAGACCACTCCACTCTCCATCAGAAAGTTCTTTTGTTCATCTTACCCATCATTACAGTTTGCAGCTCAACTGCGTTTATTACCTGGTGGCCCAACGGGGCCTGGGGCTCCCCGTGGTCCTGGCAGGCCGGCCATGATGGTGTCTATGACGGTGGAGGCCAGCTGGGGTTCTCCATCTGTGTTAAAGAGCAGAGCGGTTAGCGTGGAGCTGCCAGCAGTCAGGACATCTCACCAAAACCCTTTAGTGCCTGCTGCTGGCCAAGGGCAGGCAGTGCTTCAGGGTGCAATGTCTGGGCTCTTGCAGCAATTACGCTTTGCTCTCTGAGGGCACAGGCTGCATCCCCTGGACTTGCAGAGCAGCCCATCTCACCTCTGATAACCCCAGAAAGCTGGTTCTTTCTGTCAAACACCTGGCGTTCCTGCACGCCTATATAACCCTACCCTTGAACGCCAAAGGGCAGCTCTGCACTGCACAGCAATAACTGACCCATCTCCAAGACATCTGGCTTCTGGTTGCCTGAGAAATCAAACATGGATGTGGAGCTCCCTCCTGTCTGGCATCAATGAACTGCTGAGCCAGTCTGGCACATCCCCAGCGAGCTCATGGGTGAGGTGGTGGGAGATAACGTGTGGTCTAAGGATGCAGGAAAGCCCAGGGAGAGGGCATGCTCTGACCCCGCCACATACTCAGGAAACTCTCTTGCCATTTAGGATTATTTTAGGTGTTCCACTGGTCACCTTGGGCCAGTGAGTTCTGGGAAACAGATGGAAACATGAGTGGATCAGGGAAGGAAAAGCCAGCAGCAGGAACTGGAGGAATTTTGCGCTTTTGCACATCTTTCTCAGACCTCTCCTGTTACAAATAAAAACAAGCAGCCTGAGGCTGTCCCCACCTTCCCTCATCCTTGAGCCAATAGGCTTACCCCTTCAGCTGGTACCTGAATAGAAAAAACACAGCTATATAAAAAAAACCCTTATTATTCATTGCAATTCCAAAACCATATTCAACAACCCTGTTCCCTACAGACCTGTACTGTAGCATACTCGTACGCTGTAGGGTACCTGTACAGCAGCAACTTTCATCTGAGCATCCCACACCACTAGCTGACACTTGTGCAAACCTTGGGGCAAAAATTCCACGACCAAGACAACAAGATCACAAAGCAAGGAAAGGAACCCCCATGTCCTGGTGCTACTCAGACTTGCAGTCCACTGGCCTGACCAGTGCTGTAGGACCAACAACATACTTTCTGCTGCATTTAACCTGGATGAAAACGTTGGCTTCTGGTCTTTGGGGAGGTAAACCCTCTGAAAAGTCCACGTTTTGCAGTGCTGGATGTCGCCGTGCTGGAATAATGTCCATCTCCTCCTGCCCATGACCTCAAACTCACTCATGTTTCCTTTCGCCCATCCCTTTAACCCATCACAGTAAAATTCAGGGGGACCCTTTGCCATGAAAGACTGCAAATATCTGACTGTTGCATTGGTGCAAGTATTCAGCAACACCAGGAAGATCAGGAGGGTGTTTGCTTACTCTGCAGAGTCCAACCCAAAGGACATAAGGTGAAATCTCCAACTTCTGGAGTGTTGGCAATGATAGAGAGGACTTTCAAGCTAGTTGTGTTAAAGCAGTTCTTAGGGCAAACTGTCAAGGGTGACAATCTATCTATCTCTGCAACACCTTCCTGGTAGCAGAACAGCACTAGATCTAACCCAGATCCCCCTGAGAACCAAATTTTGTGCCTAAAACCTGAATGCAAACAGGTATTTCTTTAACTACTGCTTCTAACCCCATCCATCTTCCCTTCTTTACAGCCCTGATACAAAACAACTAAGACTCTTTTCATGCTCAGAAGGAAAGGTACCCAAGTGAAGTGTGTAATCCAATTAATTTGAGTTTTATTTGACCATGTCAAAATCCATCACAGCTTGGGAGTAAGATGAAATTGGGAAATGAGCATTGAACAGCAGCGAAGGCATTAACAATTGAAGAGCCTTTTGCTTTTAAAGAATGAGCGGTCACCACAATCCAGCGCACACCCATGCGGAGAGAGGCCGGGCTGCAAACAGGCAGGACGTAACTGCTGCTGCAGGTAAGCCAGGACAAAGGTTTGGGTTCCAGCACCTTCCAGCCAAATGGTACGTTATTGTGATGACAGAGTTACTCCCGCAAACCCACCCGTCCTGCCACTGGACACAAAGTTAGTTACGAAAGCTGATTCTGTAACTGTGACACAGACGAGAGCTCAGCTCAACAGCCCTTGAGCTCAGGAGCTCCTGACCCAGCTCTGTAGCACAGGAGTACGGACACGCAGGAAATGTAGCGTGGCTCCTTCCTCAGCTGCCTGGCCAGGCCAAACTCACTGAGGTCAAGGCTTCCTTCCAGGCGGAACTCTGAATGAAACACACTGCGAGTGAAGTGGGATGGAAGTGTGTTAAAACACAGCTCTCAGGGTTTTTTAAGGGACTTTCTCCCTGCAAAGCAGCAGGAAGAACTCATCTCCTTATAAATCCTTTTACAGACACGGGGACACTCTGGGGTTCTCTGCCACTGGAGACTGTTACAGCAGCCACAAAATAGTTCAAGCAACAGATGGTAGCAGGAATCTCCCCTCCTTGGCCATCTCCTGCACTGACCCAGGCACTGCTGGGCTCTAGGGCTGGATTTGGTTTCAGTGCTTCTGGATATAACAAAGCAGCAGCAGATGACCCTCTGCCTTGTTTGAGAAGACTCGGGTCCACAAATCGCTCCAGGAGCTTTCCAGCTGCTAGCCAAGCCAAGAGGAAGAGTGCGACTGGTCTGACCCGGGCAGATACGAGCACCTACATTCTCTGGAAGAGAGCACTAACTTCCTGCAAAGGGAAGCCCTGAAACAGCAGTGAGGTGGCCTGATCCATGCAGGGAAACTTGCCCAGCCAGCAACAAGGCACTTTGGATGAAAGGGCCAACACAGCTTTGAAAGCAACCAGTAGGGTTTTCTAAATGAAATGCCATTCCCTTCCTCTGCTCCGTTCCCTCTTCCTCAGGACGCAGTACGCAAGGCGGCAGGCACTGGGATGTCACTGTGCAAATCTCTGTTCCACGCTTTTCTTTCCTCAGTGACATGCTGGGCACACAGCAGGCTTGCCGTGCCTCGGTTTCCCCTTGCTCTACCCGCAAAACAGATTAACGTCATCACGTGTCCTTTGCAAACTGAAATCTTTGAGACGTGAGAAAACACAGCCTTCAGAGTGAAAGTTGCGTTCTTTCCTCTTTTCTCTACAAACTGTCTTAGCTTTAGCAGGAGAAAGAGGACCAAGCCGGTTCTAGCCCACGTACCTGATCCACTCACTCTGGTGGCAGACAAAGCAAGCGGTCCCTGCAGCAGCAGCCTCAGCAGAGGGGCACAGTCATTTGGCCTATGTCTAATGTTTCTAAGGGATAAATTCCCCCATTACAGGCTTGATTTGTTGAGACAGGATGGAAATGAAGTAATTCTGTCTTAATTTCTTTCTGCTACCTGATCTGGAGGGAGACAACTGGGACCAATTTCTTTACCACAGCACAGGGAAACTGAGAAAATATCTGTCTCCTCATTTTTGCCTCCTGCCTGCTGATAAACATTGCCAGCAGGAACTTATTGTGATTAATAAAGGCACAGGCATTAGCCATGTTCAGGCGGAACCAAATGCTGTGCTACCGCTAACAATCTGAGAGAGCCTTCTCCCCCCTGCCTGGGTGCACATGCCTGTTACCAGGAATATGCTTCCCTCTGCTGTCAGCAGCTGGAATCTTGTGTCTATAGCTTTCAGATGTGCTCTGTTCAAAATAAATAAATATATTTTAAAAAAAAAAATCTACCTGGAATTTACAAGACCAAGTTTTATGGATGGTAGAGGATCAGCTTTCCACCAACCTGTGGTAGGCAAAATCAGCCAACACATAAGGAAAATGGGAAGTTTTAGAAGAAAATGGTCTTGATGTTGACTTTATCATGACCACAGAGATAACTTACACTTGTAGTGAGACTTGTATTAAGAAAAATTTTTAAAACAATAAAATTGTCACAAAGGCTTGGCCTACTCCTTCTGTAAACCAAGAAATGCACCACAGATATGGGGGAGAAGTACAAGGCTGCCCCAGTTATTCATGGTCCCGTGGGAGCCCATTGCTGCCCAGTGTCGGCAGAGTTAATACAGATATTTATCCACATGTTTATCCACATCCCATTTTGGGATAATACAGAGTTCACCCTTCGCACACATCAGCCGGGAAGGCCATGTCATCAATGCCTTTATACACTTAATTTATCTACTACTTTGCAAGAAAGACTTTGACTTCAAGGGTGGCTGGAGGGAGGTGGCAGCAGCAGTACCCAAACCATCCTTAAGGATCCTTTGCAATAAAGGGCTGAAGGCAGCACCATTTGGTGTGATCCTGTAAGGTGGCAAGGTGACCACCATGCACAACTTCCTTGTTTTAAGGCTCCTGAACGCAGCAGCTCAACCTACATTTTGTGAAAATCTTAGTAGTGAACCACAATTAATATCATCCTGCCCATACACTCTAAGTAACTGAATATGAAAGTGAGCCATTAAAATTCTTCCCAAATTAAAAATACATCTGTTCACTTTTGGGAAAAGGAGTCTGGAGAGTGGAGTGGGTGGCAGGAAAAGGAGAGCTCTAGAAACCTGTCAGGTACAGGCAGACTTACTAATCCCTGGCTGTAACTAATACAACCGAGCTTTGAAGCTGGATGTGAGCAGAAGAGCTGGGGAAGAGGCACTGCTGAAGTCTGGGGGAGTGGTGATGGGAGACCCGGCAGAGCCGGGACTCCAGTCCACCACCAAGTGGAGAGACAGCTGAGCTCTGCTTGGTCTTTGTTAGTTGAGATACAAGACTGGACCAGAAGGACCAAGCCCAAATCTAAGCGCAATCAGATAAAAAGGCATGATGTGCCTTTCCTAGAAAGCCTTTTCTTGCCAGGTACAGCACAAATCAAATAAATATATTTTTAAATCACCATAGCCCTGACACTCCAGCTACAGGGAAGGGACAAATCACAGTCTCTGTCTGGGATTTTGAGTCCGTAATTCTGTGTTTTGCATGGATGTGGGATAATGTTGATGCACAGAGGCACAGGTGGAAGACACATCTGCGGGGGCAGGAAAAGAGATGCTTTTAACAGATGTCCTTGTTCTGTTATATAATTTCAGAGCTGAAAACTTTTGGTACTTCCATGAGCAATCCCGAGCCCTGTAACACTGCAACAGCGGCACCAAGAGGTCTCTCAACGGCGCAGTTTTGTCGCACCAGCACCTAATCAACCAGACTGCTGTATTTCTCTACCACTTCTCTCCCACACGATGCTACCAAGCTCTGCCATTTCACTAGAGACCCTCTTCACAGTAGCTGCTCGTGATGGAAGCCTAAAGGACACCGAGTTGTCTCCTCAAAGATATGATGAACCCAGAAAACCAGGTACAGGGAACAGCCAGAAATCCCCCAAGCCCTGTTCTCACTGAGGGTTTTAGAAGAGTTTTAGAGACTTGGTTCCACATTCTGGAGAGGTGAACCTCTCTAGGTTCTAAGTCTTATGTGTTTCACCTTGAACAGGAATATCCAAGAGACCCACACAATAGAGGCAGGTTGTCTAGCTGCTCACAGGGAAGGCAGAGCCCTCGCAGCACCCAGCAGGGAGGTAGGAGGAAGAGCTGAGCTGCTCTGTGCCTTCCCACTCTGCTGATGTCACCAGAAAGAAATGGCAACTGAGGAGGAAACTTACTTTCTTTTTCAGCTGTGGGCTGGAGTGAGTAGAGAACTCCTTGCTGGAAGGTAAGAGGGAGGCTTGGGGTGGCTGGTGGCCCTGGAGGACCTGGGGGACCTGGGATCCCGGTTTCTCCTGGAAGTCCTCTTGGTCCTTGAGGTCCCAACAAGCCTGTGCAGAGGCAGGAAAGGATGTGTTAGTGCATTCAGAAATGTGCTAGTGATGCTACCATGTAAAAAGGCAGTGAGAAAACAAAGGTTCTGTCCTGAACTGTAATTGTGGGAGTTAGGATTGTGGGGGAAAATAGGAACAGCTTCCCAATTTTCCAGTATTTGCCTTTGCATCTTCTTCTGGAAAGCAGACTGCCTTCCTCGGCCTAAAGAACAGCCTTCCTTCACTCAGCTCCTGGAAGAATAAAATCCGCCCCCTCTCTGAGGCCAAGTAAGAAACTAAAGGCAGTGAGGTGTGAAATCAAGAGCTGCCCTTCTTTCTCCTCCCCTCCAGGTACACCTGTATGTCACCTTGCTGCCCAGAAAGCACACAAAGAACACCAGAAAACCAGGCTGTCCAGCAGCAGCAGACAATCCCGCTTCCTGTGGGGCTGGAAGGCTCGTGGTGCAAACTGAGAAACCAAAAGGCAGACACATCCTTGGCCAGACTTTAGCCACTGACAGGTTGCCAGAAAATGCCAAAATCATTCAGAGCTGCTCTCACGTTTAAGGTAAGCTCCAAGTTTCAAATCTTTCCTGAGCTCAGGTTTACGAGGCACAGCCTTTTAGACTGATACAAAGCACAGAGCCTGAGGTCTGGCACCTATTGTGCAGTATCACTTTCATCAAAAGATTTAGGAACGTTTAGGGGATGAAGAAAGTGTCCTAGCTCAGGAATGGAGTAACTCTGAACAAGTGGCCTCATAACCTTTTCCTTAACATATAAAACCATCATTAGTTTGACATTCTGGCATCTGACAGCTTGACATAAATGGTGGAGAAAAAAGGAGGTTAAACCAGGCACACAGTGAGAGTGTTAAACAGGGAACGCTCTTTTCCAAAGGCTGACAGATCAGAGTCTACGTTTTACAGCTCCGGAGCAGGATGGGGAAACGTGACCCTGCTCTGTAGCTTTCTGGGACAAGCTCTCTCCAGCTCCTCAGGAAAACCCAGGGACCGTCATTGCTCAAGCAGACGGTTGCCCACTCTGAGAGCTGCTGGCTGATTTCAGTGCCCAGGAGACTCCCTGGAATGGATTCAATACCAGCTGAAGGTGTTCAGCATTTTGTGTGTCCAGCCTTTTATGATCTGTTAATTATCTCAGATAATTTGTATAATTATCTGTTAATTATCTCAGATAATTTGTATAAAGTGAAGTATCTCCTGACATGGTAGCACTGCCCTCCTCCAGGACTTACCGGGTGGCCCTGCTGGTCCCCTCTCACCAGGTTGTCCCTTCTCTCCTTTTGGCCCTGGTGGTCCTGGAAGACCAGTTGGTCCAACTGGGCCTGGAGGACCAACCTGTCCTGGCAGCCCTGAAAACATTCATAAAGAAAATTAGTCAGAGGTTAGGACACTGCTGAAGTCAGAAGGTCTTTAGCAACTGAGAGACGAGACGAGAGGGACTCAAAGATGCAAGAGGAAGAAACGCTCCCCTGCTCGCACAGGGAGCACAGACAGCGTGGTACTGCTGGCAAGAGCTGGCTGGTAAGCAGGGCAGAAGAGCCTGACTCGACCTTGTTCTCCTCTTCTTCCTTCAATCTTCAGAGAAACAAGCATGTCCCCACACAAGGCCCATCCCACAAAGTCAGTAGGATGTGTCCCCCCAGCTGGGAAGTGGTTGTCAAAGCTAGACTGAGCCCATGCTGTCCCCTTCCCAAGGTCTGAACAGTTCTGGGCAGGGTCTGGCTGGTCCCTCAAGCACTCCTTTGCTAGCTTCATCCAGACACGTGTGCCAGCTCCGTGGCTGTCCCAAGGTATCAAAATACACAAAATATATTTGCAAAAGCAAATCAACCCCTGTCTTCCACTTGCTCTGGCCGATCTCTACGTGTCACCCAGAAATTCTGCATCAAAGATGTTGCCCTTTTCTCCCATTTTATCTAACGAGGGTACCATGGTGTGCACAAACATTTTTCATCCCACACTGAACTTAGGCACCCACACTTCCGAAGTACCTAGATGTTATTCATTTATACCAGTGAGTAGTGTGCTGAGCAAAGCCAATAACAGGAGTTATGGCCCAGTGCGATGCTTCTTGGCAAGTCCACTCAGACTCCCAGTAAGCCTATGGAAGGTGCAGGCAGCATTTGCATCCTGAAAGTGACTGTTTCTGAGGACACTAAATAAAATCTTAATGTTGTTTTCTTTAGACTATCGAAGTAGTAACAACACTTGGCAATTTTATAGTGTTCTGCAGAAAAACACTGTGTGCCTTTGGCTCACAGAAGTAGTAGCAGCTTTGGAAAGATACGCTTAAATACCGTGCAAACATCATCGAAGGCTTTAATACCTTAGAGAGGCGGGTGAGTTAGTCTGTCTACTCAGATTAAAGGGATCATGGTTACAATAAAGGCATTAACTGCATTAACTGTCAGAGCCGAGAGAGTGAGAGGGTCCTGGTTTCTGGGCTACCTAAATGGCTCTGAGTATTTGCAAGCAGTGGCAGATGCAAGCTGCAAAGCTAGAGGAAAATTCGAGTCCAAAGATCAGCACGCGCAGATTTCAAGTTTTACTCTACTGCGTATGACCATAACCCAGCAGAGAGCAAGTTAAGTTTTGATAAAAGTGTCATTCCCCTTCCCGGATGTCAGCAGAGGTACCGGACCCTCCAAGAGCAGTGCCAGGAGAACCTGCTGCATGTAGGGGGTAGAGAGGAATGAACAGGAAGAGAGAGAGAGAAGGCAAACAGTGAACGAGCTGGCCAGCCTCCACAGCAGGTACCAAGGGGAACAGGCTACACAATAAAAACCAAGGCTCACAGCATTTGCAGTTCCCGCATTTGGATCCGGTTTCCAGTCTAGGCGTGGGACAGCCCACCTGGGGCACATACTCTTCCTCCAGGACACTCATCCAAACGCTTCATTTCTCAGAATGAAGCAGTAATCCCCGACATCAGACCTCCTGCAAAGACTGTCCTTGCTCTCCTTTTTTTTTTTTCCTATTCTGGAGGTGTCCAAATTATTTTTTCTTACAAAAATGAAATCTATCCACCTCTAATCCGTGGTGAAATGGGGCAGACTGACGAAGTGAGATTTTTCAAAGGCTCTGTGTGGGCATGTGTGCCTGTACTTTTGTTCTACTCGGCCATCAGTAAAGATGTGATCTGAGTACTGAACAAGGAATTAAGGAAAGGTTTTCATTCAGATCAGTTTGCGTACCCCCAGGACACAAAGTGCAGCCTCTCCTGTGAACAGAGGGGCTCTTCTAATGGATATCGCCCGACAGTGGATGCTGCACTTGGCATCGGGAGCCCATTTAAGAGAGCAAAGAGTAAGAGCATTTCTTCACAGCACCACAAACAGCTTCTCATCCCTACCAAAAACCCCCAACACAACTGAAACTTTTGCAGCAAATCCTCTCCAGCGCAGAGGGGAGAGCAGCAGAAACGCTGCTTTGCAAGCTCACCACACTGTGCTGCTGAGCGCGGGGTAAAACATCTCCTCGCTCGAATGAATCAGCCTCAATCCTTCAGTTCAACCTCTGTAACTCAGTCCTGGGAGCTGCTGCAGACCGAGAGCCATGGCTGGCTGCGAGCATCCTCAATCACGCTGCTGCGGCCGAGCCTTACAGAAACTGGCACTTTCTTCCCTGAAGGTGGAAAGCGCTAAAGGAAAGGCGAGGAGAAGCCGCACTGAGTAATGTGTCAGGGAAATGCTCCTGCTGGTGACAAATGGTGCTACCAGCATAAAAGAGACAAGTGCAAAAGGGAGAAGGAAAAGGGAAGGATTCAGGCAAAAGAGGGGAGGGAAATGAATAGGCCAGATCTTCAGTTGGCATCAGTCAGCTCTGCTGCAGTGGCATTGCCTTCAGAGAGCTGAAGCCCATGGTGAGTATTTATCCTCCAAAAATATGAAAGTAAAAGCCATAGGGAAAAATAATTTTTTTTTAAAAAAAGGGAGGGGGTGACTCTTCTGCTGCTGGAGACCAAATCAGACGTGCAGAGACCTGGATTTTCTTCCTGGCCCTGTCATTAACCTGTCATCAACCCACCATCTGCTCCCTTTCCTTCCCCAAGGTTTTCTCCGCGCAGGAGCAGGGATTTCTCTGTGTGGAGCTTAGCAAAACGATGCCCAGAACATCACCAGCAGCTCCTGGTGCCCCTGGCAGGCAATACCAGATAACTGACGGTGTTTCCTCCCACCCCTCAGCACGTGTCCTCTCACTCCAGCCACGTGTCCTCCACTGAACTGCCCGTCCATCAGGCAGCTCTTTCTGTCCTCTGTGTGCTGGGGGAACTGTGAGTCCCAAAGGCGATGAAGTGGCCATTTCACCTCTCTAACCAGCGCAGCCCATGATCACATAAAACCCAAAGAGTTTTATCTTTGTATCTGTGAGGCTCTGAACCACTGAGGACTCCTGCCCCAGGACCCTTTTGCTTTTTGGGATGTACCGTGTACACTGGGCACAGTAGTGTTTGTGCTTTGAAAGAGGAAATAGCAGAAACCATGGACTTACCCTGTGGTATTAGCTGCTCCTCTGCACCTCTGGGTCCTTTAGGCTCTAGATAAGAGGGTCAGGGGAATAAAAAGAAAGCAAACAAAAAAAAAAAAAAAGAAAAAGGAAAAATATATGAAAAATGTGGTCTCTTGCTGCCAGCTGGCTCAGCCAGAGTATATGTATTTTCTTAACGCTCGGTAAAACATATCCTGTTGATTAACAAGCTGATCAGAAAGGCCAGTGGTGCAGCTGTCTCAACAGCTCTGATTGCTTTCAAATGACGGTCTGTTCTCAGCCCTGTCACTCACAGAAGAAATAACTCCCCTAATAAACAGTAGCGAGTTCTGGATTTCAGCCTGGGGAGGTGTCAGCCAACCCAGAGCTGTAAGGTCATCCAGAAACACTCCCACCATCCAAAGCGTCCAGTCCATATCAGCCACCTCCATGGTGGGCAACAACAATCTGCCCTTAGTCCATCCGCTGGAGAAACCTGGTGGCATGCAAGTTAGCACTGGGATTTGCTTTGGCTGACAAACTAGAAGCAGGGCAAAGTAGGCAGCACTTCACAAAAAACGGTGGGGAAGGGGACAGGAGGAACAGAGGCTTAGCTTTCCACAACTCCAAACCACCCAGGACACTCAGGTTCGACCTCCACCTACTCTAATCTCACACTTGTTGAAAGATCTCCGGAGGTCTGCAGTCTCTGTAAGTGAACCTGGGGCCAGCTTTGAGCCATGAGTCACAGCCCGGTGTTGAAATCGTGCGAAATGGGTGCCCTCCACCATCCCAAGCCAACTGTGTGAAATTCCCTGCATTTCACCAAAATCCACGGTGCATTTTTTTGGCTGGCTTTGAGTCGTAGATAGAAACTGGTGTGGGCAGGAAAAGAAGCCAAACATGGACCCAGATCCGTGAAACACCCCCCCAGGTCCTTGGCAAAGGAAGTATCTGAAGCCTACAGAGCTCGGGCAGGGCTTTGAGCAGGCAATCTCCTGTCAATAAGCAACTTAACTAATCGCTTCTAATTGCTGAAAGACACCGTCCTGACGTGAAACAGTCCAGCACACGCCTGATCCCCAGTCGTTACACTGGAGTTGTTACTCCATGCGGGGTTAAATAAACACAGGCTAGAAAAACAAGGGGTAACAGCGAGCAAGGACCACCCCTGGCAGGGCTGTGATGTGCAGCTGGCTGTGCACAGCCTGCAAGGCTGGCTGACAGGACAGGCTCACATGAGGCTCAGCCATCACCTGGTTTTCGGGGTGATCACTAGCTGTCTCTTGGGTTTACTGCAGGGGTGGAGGGTGCTGAGGCTGGACCACGAAGTCAGCCCGATGCATCGCCGCCTGGGTGAGGGGCATTGCTGCTCCTTGCTGAGCCAGAGGAGATGATCATTTGTACAGAGCCTCCGAGAAGAGGGGACTTCGAGCGGAAGGGACAGAGCTGTCAGTACTTTTTCTGGATTGCCTTTAGTACAATGAAGTGCAGGTGCAGAGATACTGCGACAGCAAAAATAAATGACACAGAGACAGCAGAATGAGCGTATAATGGACACGGGGGGAAACTGCTTTAATTCAGTTCCTGGCAGTCATCACTGTGGGTCTGAAAATACTTTGCAAAACATATTGTTAGTGAACCTCCCTCCATGTTGTGGCATCCTGTCAAATTATAAACACAGGCGACATCTGGTCTATGTTGGTTGCTCCAAGTCTGCTGCAGTCATGAAAGGCTGCCATAAGAAACTGTTCAG
>NW_010426158.1:48546-49668 GCF_000710305.1 Buceros rhinoceros silvestris | reverse complement strand
GGCCATAAAAAACTGTTCAGACAAAAAAAAAAAAAAAAAAACTAAGAAAGAAAGAAGAAAAAAAGAAGAAAAAAGTAAAGCGGGTCCTTAGAGAATAAAGAAGTGCTCTGGGAGAAAGCAAAGCGACCGACAGACAGGGTTGGGAAACAGAGAGCAGGGATCTTGACATGTGAATGCCACAGTCAAGGAAATTCAATGCGTGGGGATCTGTCTAGCCAAGTGGGCTCAGGGGGAGATTTCTTATAAGTGTATTTTTTTTTCATGCCACAAGAGGGATCATAAAACAGCCCATTGTGTTTATGGTAAATTTAAAAAATATAATGCAGACTTCAACTGATGTTGCTATTCATGGGAAAGCTTTTCCTCCTAATACACCCAAGAATTACCCCTACCCCCCCGTCCTCTACCTCCCCACAGCACTCCCAGATGGGGACACACCGCATTCGGCGCTCCGTAGGCGAGTAGGTCCCCCTGTGATCCCAATGGCTCTCTGGAGTTTCCTCAGGAATGTCTCAGTCTATCCAGGCCTCAAAATCCACAGTCTTTGGACTTAAAACATACACACTGAAACGCACAGGCAGGCACAGCGGCCCGACTGGTGTCAACAAAAATCTAGCTTTCCCGAGAGCAGAGTTCAGCTCTCAGCGCCAACAGAAACTGAGGCCAGCCACGGGCCATTAAGACTGGCAAAATGGAGCTCAGTATGCTCGTTTCTGAGCTGCGCTACTTTCTTCCAGGAAAATACCCGCTTAACTCAAGGAGGGGCAGAGACACGGAGAAAAAAGCCCGAAATCCTTCTCTTTGCAAAGGGGTGACCCTTATCCCTCCACGGGCAGAGGGAAGGGCCCCTGAGGAACTGGCACCCAGCTTGCTGCAGCTAAAAGGATGGTCTGAGGTGGGATCAGAGAAGATTAAATTCCTTCCTAATCCACGAGTCCACATGGGTGTTGGCGTGCAACCATCTCTGCGTTCACAGCTCGGCAGAGGGGGAAGGACAAGAGGCAACGTTAGACTGAACAGCCTCGGGCTTGGAGGAATCCTGTCTCTATAGCTAAATAAAGCTGATTCTGACCCTAAAAGAGGGGCTGAAAGCTCTCAAAATGCCTCTCCTCAGGGTGGTTT
>NW_010426158.1:41311-48421 GCF_000710305.1 Buceros rhinoceros silvestris | reverse complement strand
CCCATCTTGCAGGGAGCATTTGCAGAAGCCCAAGCTGTGGTGTCCCTGCAAAGGGTGCAAAGCGGAGGGCAGACACAGAGTCACCCAGGCCAGCCAGGCTGCCTGTCCTGTGCTTGTCACACAGCACCACCCGGCCCCAGCGTGACCCCAGTCCCATCATCTGCTGCCTGACGCATCAAACACACAGCAGCAACTGTGCGCATGCAAAAAGAGAGGAACGGTCCACCTAAAATCTGAACCTTCTTCTGCTTTACAGAGCAGAGGGAAGGAACTGCCAGTGTTTCGCTCCAACCCCTCTGTGGCAACTTGCTGTGATACTGGGCACCCAACCTCTACCATTGGTGGACATTTTATACACTGTTCTAATATAGAAGATGCAAAAATGGCACTTTATTGTGTAATGACACAGGGCTATATAGTTCCCCAAGAAGCCTCGCCCATCGTGGGCGGTTACTGCCTTGCTGTTACGTAAGCACGTAAGCACGTAATCTTCCAACCGCCCACACTGCCCCAAGTGCTCTGCAACACCCCTCTCCCCTACAGCTTCCAACACTACAGCGGACTGACACAGCCCCCATTTTAGTGACCCTACAGGAATTGGTGGCGTAGGGTGGGCGATCCGGTGAAGAGCAGGTTAGGCTTACCAACAGACCCCACTTTTTTCCTCAGGACTGTCCCAGGATTCAGCAGGGGAAAGGCATCCGGCAGCAAATCGTCGTACCAGGTGGCTGTCGTCCCGGTGATTGGCAGGTTGTTTTCCAACGGTGGGCTTCGCTCCGCAGCCTCGAGCAGAAGGATCTAGACAAAGGACATGGGGAAGGCAAACAAGGTCAGTGGGGTGGTTTTGCGCAACCCTGAAGAGGTCTTGAAACTCCTCTCCTTGCCCGGAGCTCGGTGTTAATCAAAGCACTCTTGGTTTTCTGGAAAGGGGCAGTAATTAGCGTAGGAAATTCCTGTGTTAAAATTTGCAAGAGGGTCCCACACACACCAACCTTGGAGAGGACTTCACTGCTTCCAGCGGCTCAGCCTCACGTGGGGTTGTCTCCCAGGTGAGCAACATGACTCTGGGCACCACAGGTGGTGTTAGGGGACACAGCACCTCACTGCGAGGTTACATGCTCTGACCCAGCACCATAAGGTCAGAAATTTCTGAGAGCTGGTACAAGGTGAAGGGCTGTACTCTGCATGCCCAGGACATCTGGCACCTCAGGGTGCCCAGGAGGGAGGTCTCCAGAAGAGCAGCTCTGATCCAAGCATCTGGCACGACCAGCAAAGTCTGCTTTCTAGGCACAAAGCTACACAGGACGATTGTCTGCGGAGCACAACACTGTGGTTTGGTAGAGCACTGGCTCGCCCGGTCTGGAAACCACCAAAGCAAATCCTGATGTAGGGGTAAGGGGAATAAAAGAGAATACGGCTCAAACTTTTCACAAAATCCCTTGAAGTTTCAGCTTTTATATGCTGTGTTGTCTTTACATAATGAAGTCACACTGCAATTATAACTGAGAGTGACTTGGCTCCACTCGTTTGTTTTTAACTTGCGATTATTACAAGGTTTATCACTTATTTATTACAAGGCACAGGGAGAGCCAGTATTGCAGCAGCGCCAGAAGTGATGAGCTTCCTGCAGAATGTACTGGCCTGACAGGGGTGAATCAGAAACTCATTAAACTGGGAGCTGGGTTAAGTGCAAGGGAACAGAACCTCAGCTGCTGCGAACAAGGAAAAGTCTTCGTTTACGGTGAGGATCTTTGTTTGTGGATCCCGAGTCTTGCTTTCTGAGAAATAAGAAAGCAAAAAGGCATCAGGTCATCAGGCTTCTGGGACGCCAGGCAAGGAAGGAATCAGGCCACTCTGTGTTCGTGTGCTTCTGCTCTTCCACCCAATGATTTATTTGTCAGGCTTTCAAGGAAATACGCTCAGTTCAGACACTTCGGCACGTGCCTTACTGTAATTGTGCTTAATTCCCACTGATGTGGGACTCAAGTGTGCATTGAAGACCTATTCTGAATCACTTTATACGATTAAAAGTATTTATATGAGGCAAAACACCTGGATACTGCCAAAGTGTACTCAGCAACAGAGGCAAAACAAATCCTGGAGGAGGCACATCAGAGGGACTACAGCCAGGGCAGTGTTAGGATACTCCTGCGGTGAGGAAGGGACCGACAAGGGCTGTCTTGGCCAGCATCCTGCCGCAGCTCAGCAGTGTCGTGGGAAGAGGTGATGTTAAATCAATAGCAGCAATGGTCGCAGACCGGTGAGCAGCAGGAGTCTGGGGCCCTCCTGGGTGGCACGAGCGGCACTAGCACAGCTCTGCTGAAGGTTGCATCTGGAGTGGAACAGCTCCAAATCATTTTTATGGGTGATAATAAAAATGTGTTACCACATAATCAACGCAAAACAGTGGCGACAGTATCTTTTTCATTAAAACAACATGTTTTAAATGAGCACTCTGCTGATAAATGCTGTGAAAGATTTAAAGGCATGCACAGAATAACCCGGTACGCTCTTTTATAAATTGACTATATACACTTAGCAGTCATTAAGGCTCAGGCCGTATTAACAAGTTTATTTTCCCTGAGCACCAAATGATAGAGATCAGGAAGCCTCCAGACTTGAAATTGCTGAGAAATCTTAGTTTTTATGATTAGCACTGAAGAGGTACCCAAAAGAAATAAAGGAGAAAGAAGCGAGTTCTCACATCCGTGTGACCCACAGAGCCAAACTAAAGAAGGAAAAGCACAAGGGATTTAGTCACATTCAAAATCTCAGACTACACACAGTTCATTCAACAAGGAGAGTCCTTCATAAGCTAGCGCAGCACATAGCACGAGCGGGGTCCTTACGCACTACTGCAATAGTACCGGAGCCATTCATCTATTTTCTGTCACGTTCTGTTTTTCTTAAGACTGCCATTGCCACAGCCAAGGGACTCGGGGAGAATTCCCACTTTCATTAAACAAAAAAAGAAAGTTTCTAGCCCTCTGAGTAAACTGCTGGGAAATGATAGCACAGAGGCTCACAGCCAGAAAGCAAATTAGCAAAATGTGCAATGTATTAAACTCTCAGTGTTAAAGTCTTGGCATTTCCTAGTCAACAAGGTTGAGGTAGAGGGAGGGATTACACTAAGTGAGGAAGAACGTGTGGGTTTGGTGGGAAATCTTCACTGCAAGCAGCGCCCACCTCTGTTGCTATCACCACTTCCAATGCAAAAGTTACAGCTCTGTGAAGAACAGAGGCAGAAAACATCCTTATCTACCACGCAAATATGTCTTGATGCCATGGGTAAGGTTAGTCACCCACCCAACCAGAGCAGCTACAGGGAACAGCTGATGGGCAGCGCTGGTGGCTGCTGCTGTGGTGTCAGGAGAGCATGACAGCCTTCCCTCTCCAGTTTGCGTGGATTGCACAAGGTGAAGGATGGCCTCAACTCGGCAAAACACTCGGGCTTTTGTCTTTTTGCACATATGGAAGCAAAAAGTCAAATCTGAGCCTAAATGGACACGCTGAACTGGAGCCTCTGGCAACTGAGGTCCCAGCGGCAAGAGGGCTTGTCTCTGATTTCCAGACCCCACCTCTCAGATGCAGCTGAACTGGGTCAGAAAGCTGGAAAGAGCTGAAACGGGGCCGCATCTCCTGCCAGCACCGCAGCGGGAGATGGGCCTGACATAGGAGACGGCGTGTGAACGCAAAGGGAATGCAGGAGGGATGAGGCACTGCACTGGCCAAGGAGCTCACTGGCCAGCACCAGCGGCAGGCTACTGCCGGCAAAACTCACCCCTGGGCCTTCCGAGTCCTGCAGAGCCGGCGGGCTCAGGCTCACCTCTGTACAGCATCTGGCGCCGGCTCTTCTCCCGTGGCTCAAAGCCTGGCTCTTCACTGTGGGGCCCGCTCATGCATAGGGCCCTCAGCAGGGACATGAGCGTTATGTGCCTGAAGCTCAGTCCCAGCTTACTCAACCCACCTCCCCCTTTTCTATTTGCCAGCATAAACTTTCCAAACTTCAGACACATACCACATTTCTTGCGTCAGATCAAAAGCTCAGGCCAGGGACAATGGAAACGGGAGGAAGGTTTTCATCTTCTTGAGATGTTCAGTATCAGAGGACTTTTTTTGGCTTGTAGTGGCTTTTGAGAACCCTATTTTGGTTGTTCCCACACATCAAAGGAAGATTTCACAAGCGCAGCCTCCTCCCATCATCTGTCCTCCACTCGCATTCCTGATGTCCTGTAACTAGTAGGTGCTAGAAACAAGGAAAGAACAGCCGGGCTTCCAAAGATTTCAAAATTGATACCACAGGGCTCAGAATGCTTTTTCTTTGGATAAAAATCCATGGAAATGCAGGGGGAAACATTTGACATAATCCAGATGGATATTATTAATTAATAAACGGGGGATATTTGGTCTCTTGAAGCATTGGTGGAATTAACTCCCCTCCATCCCTCTCTAAAGAGGAGGGAAAGAAATTGCATGAATCCAGCTCATCGGCTAAAAATTCCAGTGTAAAGTAAGATTCCCTTGAACTTGTAAAGACACAAGCTGATTAATAACGGTAATTGCATAACTTGCTGGACATATCTTTCTTTATAGCAAATTATTTGGCAAAATCTAAGAGTTTTTTAACAATTCATCATGACACAGAGCTAAACAGGGCGTTTGACAGACTCTGATGGAGAATGGTATCTCTCTTGTAGCAACACAAGACCCATGAGACCCATGACCGCAAAGCTCCAACGCAGACTCAAGTGCTTGGTTTCAAAAGCCAAGAGACATTCAGTTAAGTGTCCACCACAACTGGTGAACCGGGAGCCCACAGAGAACCTGGGTGACTTCATCCTTACTGCATCTTAGAGGCTTTGGCCAAAGGGGACAAGATAATCAGTGCACGGAAGAGTTTTCATTATATTGATAAATTACGTGAGGAACAATAGCTGGTGTGACCAAAAGGTAAGTTTCATGTCATCAGCTATTACATAGGAGACAGAAATATGGACCAAAGGCTTCTGCCAATCCACAGGTAGCACAGTTCATGCTCTTTCTGAAAAGGTATTTGGGGTTTTGTACAGTTTTACAGGATTCCTAAAAAGAATGATGCGAAGAGTGACTGTTTCATCCTTGGTATCTTCTGGAGGGGAATCAGGGCAGAGATGACGCAAAAAGGTAGGTACACTAGGTAACCTACTGGTTTAGATGAAACGCAGGCGATGTTTAGCAGGTCATCAGACCATCGAGGCTTTGCTTGAGCCAGCAGCAATGAGGGAAGGACTGGCTGGGGTCCCACTGGTCACTGCACTCTGGAGCACCTGGGAAGCTTCTCTGATATTGCCATACACCGGAGATTTACCTCTGCTGCCGTGAGCCCCTGCAGCCTGCCATAGCTGGCACCCTGCAGTGTCAGAGTCGGGGGAGGAAGCTAAATGTGGAAGGGATCCAACAATCCTTCAACGCCGTGCTAAGAAATGATTGCAGAGTGAAGTTCACAAAGGAGCTCTAAGTGAAATCAGATTCCCCACCATTACTTTAAAATACCCGATAAAAAGAAATCAGAGCTATAACCTTCTGCCCTCAAAATCACATCATTCTTCCCAGCCCCGCCTGTTGCCCGTCACCTGCTGGGGTGTAGCAGCGCGGTGGAGGTGGAGCCAGGCCAGCCTGAGGTGAACTCAGTCCTGACAGAGTCACATCTGTTCTCAGCGTTGGCTTTGAGATCAGCGCGCTGTGGCTCGCCCCGTGGGGAGCCCGCAGCTCTGGCTGAGAGGTTCCCTTCAGCCAGCTCGGACAGGCGGAGGTGCCTCGTGCGCTCTCCTCCTCCGCTGGCTCTAAATGAAAAGCTGCAGGAGGAGAGCGGCACAGCTGGAACAGGGGCTGGGCCTTTCCTGGCTCACCGTGCTGCCAGATGAAACAAAGGACCCCAAGTCATTCTTCTCTCATGATCGTACTTCCTTTATGAAGCTTCACTAGAATTTCTGAGGATCAAGCGGAATTTTGCACGTTTGGCCATGGGATTCCCAAAGGATCTGAGCACTTACATCCCTCAGGCTCCTCACAGACCTCCCTTGCTGAAACCTACTTGTCCACAGCAGTGTTTCTCTTAAACAAAGCTTGCAAACGATGTTCCCAGGTATTAAACACACCAAAAGCATTTCCTAACACAGACATATGAGTTGCTTGGCAAATTAAGTTGCATGTCACAGGAAAAGAGAATTTTTTGAAGTTATTTTATGAAAATATTAAATCTATTTGACTGAAAATGCCAAAGATGTAACTAAAGACTTTGCAGGAGAGGATGGTTGAAGAGGACATCTGTAAGGACTTTCTGTGGTTCTGGCAAACGATTTACAGCACTGGCCAAACACATGGAGCAGTCTTCAGGGACAGATTGCTCCTGCGATCCAACAGCGATAAGAAGTAAGATCCAACAATTACTAGATTTAGAGCACAAGGATTTTAACTGGCATTCTGAAAGATGGAAGCATGCCCAAATGAGAGAAGGGCCAGCACCCAAACTGCCTCCAGCGTCCTAATCATCACCACGATGATCGCCGATGAGAGGCCAATGAGACAGACGCAGAGCTCGGATATGAACACTGAGAGAAAACTGGGTTTGCCCACCCGGTTTTGGTTCGTGGTTCCCCCTTGTAGAAATCAGCGAGGACGTTGTATTTTATTCTTAGAGACTTTCTTTACTTTAACTGACCTACAGAAACTCAGCATTAAATTAAACGTTTTACAGGGATTGATTTAAGCTTGTTATTGCTCCTAGAAACTGGACAGTTATTACACGGCTACCTGTGAAATAGCCCAAATGCTCCTGAAATCCAGCGTGTTACTGGAGCGGGAGAAGCAGCTTCTGCATGGGGTCATTAGGAACCCTCAGAGATGAGGTAAGTCACCTTCCCATTCAGAGTGGGAAGAAAATGAACAACTGCCAGTGGCAATCACATACACAACATGGAAAATCCATGGCAGTCCTTGAAACACCCAGCAACCGCTGATGTCCGCTCTAGGACCAGCAGCAGCCTCACAGCAGCTGGAGTTTCCCTCCCATCTCTCAGCCATGTCATAGTACCACAAAATACTTTCTATTTCCAAAATTTTCCCAAATTT
>NW_010426158.1:35803-41223 GCF_000710305.1 Buceros rhinoceros silvestris | reverse complement strand
CAGGAAATTGTTTAATCATCTATCAGAGAAAGAAAAGACAAACCCTACAAAAAATCCCAGAGAGCTGCCAGTACATCATGTAGCTGCTTGAAGGAGGAGAAGCTACAGAAATATTTCATACAATGATTACATTAAAACTCCAAGTGTTTTGTATTCAAAAGACCTGGGGTAGTGAAGGTGCAGGGGGGTAATCCATTCTAAACAAATGGGGTGATTTCAGACAAATAGCAAGGTCCTGATCAAACCGTGCACAGCACAAAGATTTCCTTTAAAACCTCTCTGAATCTTCTGCACGGGGAAGCACACCGCAAGGACTGTTTTCATGCAAAACATACCCGTGTGGTTTATTAATCAATCACAAGACGATTGGTACGTAACGTCACCTGCCTGCATGAAGCTGTAAGGGAAATGCCACGACCTTCTCAAAAGCGGTGTCGGGAGTGAGACTGGGTGGTATCAACTCAGATCAAATGCTGCACTCAAGCTCCAACCAAAAGCCGGGGTTATCATCACACTGCCTGTAGCTCTGGGGCAGAGTTTACGAAAAGGAACAAAGCCAGCAGAAATCTTTCTGCGGTTGCCTGCTCTCCTGCCAGCCCTGCCTGCCGCGGCTGCTGCCCTCCTGAGCTCCAGTGGAGTTTGTCTGGGCTTAGTCCTGTGACACAGGAGGGCAGCATCAGACTCTGGGAATGCAGAGAGGAAGGGCTGCACACTCCTCCCACTAAGAAGTTGCCATGGCCTGAGGAGAAGCCTTGCCTGACATGGACCCCCGTGACCTGTAGATTTCAAGCTCAATACCATCCATCAAGCTTTCACATCTCTAGCATCAAAACGGATCTGGTATCCAGCAAATGGAACAGGCCAACTCCATCCTGGGGAGATGACAGGGTAGCTCGAAACAGGGGAGATGAGGATGGAGCCTGATTGCATCTCCCTTGACCTCCTTTCCTGCAGAAACATCTACAGCCACAGGGACAACCTAGAGCAGTGTTAAGGAAAACAAAAGACGTGTGAAGTGTTTGTTCTGCTGCACGATTTAGCCATGTCTCAGAGTCTCTCTCCTCCCCAAGGGCTATATAAACACCAGCCCCTAATGAGTAATTTTTCGTTCTATTTGCTCTGTCTTTATTCTTGCTTCTCATTTTCTGATCCAACTCTTATATTATAAAAATCAAAGCGTTACTTTTATTACCTCATTTGGATGCTGATCTTACAAGTTGGATAAACCAACTCATCCTTGTAATAGGAAAGATGAGACCATTTCTGCTTTATTCCCAATTTTAGGAGGACAGCTGTAAAAGACCATAGAAGAGGAATGGGGAAAAAAGAAACCACAATCTTGTAGTCTCTTCTTCCATGACTGAGTTCAAGTTTCTATAACTTGTCCTCCACAGCCACCAGAGGATAAATATGCATTTTACATACCTGCACCCATGACCAAGAAATGCCCTTGGCTCCTTGTCGCCACTGTGGGATGCGAGGAAGAGATTGTTTTCCACTTGTCCTTTACCTACTCTATCAGCAAATCTTCTCACCCAGCACTGATCTGCCCAGGTGAAATTCAAACAAGCAAAAGCAGCAAAGCTCCTCAGAAGGAGCAGGACTGTGGCAGGAAAATCCACTCTGCTCATAGGAAGGATGAAATTCCACATCTGCCTTTGCAGAACAAGACAGCAAAGACCAGGAGTGGGGGAATTGGTCTCCAACACTGACCAGGGGTGTGTGTGCCCATCCCATCACCGCTGTCTTCCCCAGAACAGCTTCAGGCTGTTGTGGTGACATGAGACATTACAAGAAGACAGTCTGGAGAGCTGAGAAACAAATTCACTTCCAGATCACCCAGCAAAATACGAATCTTTCTCCAAAGTCCAGAGCAGGAACACGGGCAATAATAAACAAACGAAGCACCTTTTTAATGGTGCTAGTCACTACTGCGTACCAACAACTGAGGTCATTGCATTGCCTCAGAGATCAAACCGAACTTGGATGAACCTTGAAAATAGGGCGAATCAGCGTGTTTCTCTCGTGGATAGTACCAGCATTTGGGTAATGTTGATTCACTCTTCATTTAATTGCTAGTGTCAATTTTTGCACTGCACCCACAGCACACAAGGGCAGCAGGACAAGTCTGCCAGGCAGGAGTCAAGTGCCAGTTACTGCACGAGTGTCCTAGGTTGGGGTGGGAGACAACGTGCTCCTGCCTTCGCTAGAGCTCAGACGCTCTAGCTCACACGCAGAGGGCAAGCACGCAGCACTTCCTAAATGCCGTGGTCAGCTGGTGGTTGGTGCCATCACCAGAGAGGAAATCACTGTCAAATGATGGGAATGTCACCCGATTTAAACCAGCTTCATGTCTGTAAGACAAACTCACTGACCTGGGTGCACTTTCACTCTTGGGCTAAGACTTCTCGAGGGGACTTGGGTAGGCAGGACCTCCTTCCTCCTCCATGAAGACCTGCCAGGGCCCTGGCTGAGGTTACCATTGGCCTCTTACACCTTGTTACCCGACAGGAGTGCTACGCAGCACCAACCAGCAGGGCACAGGCGTCCTGAAGTCAGGACAGTCTTTGGTTATCATTTTCTAGTAAGCCAAATATAGAAAGTCCTGGAAAGCAGAGGAAGGTAGAGCTGGCTACAGGCTGCACATGGGAGGGCTGATTTACGTCTCTCTGCGGCCGGTCCCATGTCTTACTTGGATTCAGGACTGCACACGCACAAGTCAGCCACCAGCCCCTCTTCTCTCTGAACGCCTCCAGCTCCTTGCTGCCAAAGAACAGCCACCTGCCAGGCCCCGCTGCTCGCAAAAACAATCTAGCTCATCTTTGCCCTTTGCACTACAACAGTTGTTTTCACTTGAGCAGTTCTGCTCCCCAGAATTTCATTCCCCCCACCCCTTCATTTTCCTGTAGTGAAGTACAACTCCGAAGGCTTTGAGGAAGTTCCAGACAACATTGCTCACTCCTCTTCAGCACAGACAATTCCCAAATTACCATAATATCATGCACTTGCTCAAAACATCACATATCCACCACCTCCAAAGGTTTCTCCCCACATTCTTTTATGATATTGATAACCATCAGTTAACGAATAATAACAGCAGCTCAGGCCTTAAAGGGCCCAAAGCACCACATCTAACAGGCACGACTGGTCCATCACAGGAGGGACCACAGATCAAAGGGGAATCACTGCTTTATTGCTAGACTGGAACAATTTATCTGAATCCCAGTAGGCAGAAATTAAAATAATTTGCAGAAAACTCCCCACAACGTGAAGTTCTCCCATTAACATTTGTCTCCGCTAAACTCTGCATGAAATCCTCCCATCTTTCGGGAAAGGGATGAAAAAGCAGGAGTGGACAGCACTTAAGAGCAGGGTAACAAACAGCCATTCCTAGAAAAGTCTATGTACCATCATTCCTCTGTGCTGCACTCCATGTTGGGAATGTTTCTACGAGGCATTTTTAGCAAGAGAGACCAGAATCAGAGTCTGCTTCTCTCCTGAGATGGGGGAATCACTGCTTTACATCCACACCCTACCAACCAGCTGAAGGCAAGAGATTTTTCATACAGCTCCGTCTGCCCCCTGTTTCTGAAGCAAACCCTGAGCCAATGTGTTCCAGTTGGGAGCAGTGAACTATTTATTGTGACTTTGACAGCCCCAAGTGCAGCCATAACACCATCACAGCACGGCAGCCAGCAAGCCCATCAGGAGAGCCCGCCAGCCAGAGACAAGGCAGACACAGGGTGAGAGCAGGCTCATAACAGGCGAACCCCGTGACAAGCGTGATGGCAACACACGGCACGATATTCCTCAGGTCTGAGCGTTATTTAGGAGAACCTGAGCTGAGCAGCTGGAGGGGAGAAGGGAGGCAGACATACAGCTGCATGGGAAGAGGAAGGAGCCGGACCAGGGGTGAGCGATACCCGTGTGCTCAGCAGTGCTGGCCTCGTCTCCTGGGGCAGAACCAACACCACAGCACGTTCCTCACTGCAGACAGAAGGACAGACATCTGATCTTCCTGGGACAGCCAACTCGATATCTCTTTCACTGGCAACCATTGGAAATTTTTGCCAAGCAGAAGAACAAAGGCAGGTCCTTACCTTGGCCTCAAGTGTGTTTAGCCTCTCGGTCATATCCGCTAGCCTCGTGCAGTTCATGCATTCTAGAAAGAACAAAACAAATCGATGTTAGAATTTCTGCGTGCTTTGCATTTTAATTCACAGCTTTCAGTCTGTAGACCCTGATCCTTTTTTGATCCACAGAACACAGAAAAGTGATTCAAGATCAGTTATGGGGTGAAAATAAGCGTACAAATCCATTGCACAGGTACACAGCCACAGCCACTCACATCCAGCTTGTCTGGGGAGGTTTAGTGGGGCGGAGGGTGAAACCAAGTTCCCAATAGATAGAAAGTAAATGAAGAAAAAAATCAGTAGTTTTAAGACTTTTCATGATGCCAATATCACTAGCAGAGACACTTGTTCTGCCACTGGAGCAAGCTGGTGTGGTACGTGGGGCCACCTCACAGGACATCAGGCTGCACAACCACCACTCCCTTTAGCTCTCTGCCCTCTCCTGGTCAGACACCGAGGAATATACAAACTGCCCATCTCTGTGGAGTCCTGCTCCCACAACAAACCATCAATCCAGGACAGACCCCGGGGCTAACGCAGACCGGAGCTGCAGCACAAAGTGGTTTCCATCTCACTTTGCTGCGTAGAAGCAACAGAAGGGCAACATCTGCCAAATGGATCCCGACAGGAGAGAGAGCAAACATCAACCCACTGGGCTTTGCAGTGCTGAACTGCCCATTCCCAGCTCTCAGGAGCTTTCCAGACCAGACCCTCACCTGCCACGGCCTGTGAAGCGCAGCAGTTTTTAAAAAGGGAAAATGAGTTGCAGCATGAAGTATTTCAGAGAATAAACCATTCGCATTCAGGAGATGAATCACTGCCATCCTATGTCTCACAGAGGAGAAATACATCTCTGTGTGCGTTTCTGGGCTCCTTAAGGGCCAGAGCCAGTTTTCACTGACTGGCTATAGAAGACGTACTTAATCCAGGTATTTCCATAGGGCTAGGGAGGACGACCTGTAAAATTCTTGTGTACCTTAATAGACCGATCAGGCACAGCTCAGGCTGGGGTTCATAGAATCGTGGAATAGTTTGGGTTGGGAACAGACCTTCAAAGCTCCCCAGTCCAACCCCCTGCAGGGATCAGGGACATCTGCACCCAGAGCAGGGTGCTCAGAGTCCCAAGATCCAACCTGACCTGGGATGCTGCCAGGGATGGGGCTTCTTCCACCTCTTGGGGCAACCTGGGCCAGGGTTTCACCACCCTCAGTGTTAACAATTTCTTCCTTCTCTCTGCTCTGAATCTCCCTCTCCCAGTTGAACTGTCACCCCTTGTCCTGTCCCCAC
>NW_010426158.1:33040-35586 GCF_000710305.1 Buceros rhinoceros silvestris | reverse complement strand
CTCCTGTGCTGAGGAGCCCAGATCTGGCCCCAGCCCTGCAGGGGGGTCTCCCCAGAGCGCAGCCGAGGGGCAGCATCCCCTCCCTCCAGCTGCTGCCCACGCTGCTGGGGACAAGCCCAGGGCACAGGTGGCTGCTGGGCTGCGAGCACAGAGGTTGTACTGATGCAAGAGAGGTTGAGTAAACCCAGTGCCTGTGAGAGGAATGAGCGAATGTGGGTTTTGTGCTGACTAAACGTAACTCCAACATCTAGGACTCAGTTGTCCCTCCCAACAAGCTTTGTCCTCTTTTGCACCAAGGAATCTCTCCAATCTTCAAGCACAAACACTTCCCAGTTTTATTAAGCACATGGTATGTACTGCTGGCTCTCAGCCATGCAAAGATTTTAGGGCATGGCGTGGAGGGCCAGGAAGCTTGGCTGTCCCACGTTAGTGATTTACAGGTTAAGAAGATTGCTTTAGTGCTAACAGCAACCAATCACCCATTGCAGAAACTTTCCCAAGAAATTCCTTCACTGACCCTCTGTGAGGAGCTGTGTAGCTTCCCAAAGGAGCGAGACACAGGGCTGCCACCTCCTGCTACCCAGCATTTTGCAGACAAAGCGTGGACGGTTCAGAGCACTTAGAGATTTCCTCACAGGTCTGTACCGACCCAGACTTTCTTTTACCCAACAGGAAATAACACTTATTTATTTTCACCTCTGCAATAGATGTTGGGCAATATTTTTTGGCTTGAATTGGCCCATGAATACACAAGTGCCATAAACGCGCTGTCCCACAGAGAAGAGAACAGGTGAGACTTGTTTGGTCTGGATCTGCTTGTGGTGTGTACAACAGGGCATTACATTCTAGATGTAACCAGCTTCATGCTTTTGATCTTGCTCATCCCCACAGAAAGATAAAACTGAATAAATTCAGTACTCCCAAGAGGCAGAAGACGTACCAGATGTGCTACAGAGCAGATAAAACACTGCGTCCTGTTCTCCTTTCTGCTGGCTTGCACGTATTAATAACTCCCATCGGTTTAGAGAGACTGACTTGCACTCTCTGAAAACAATCTCTGTGCATAATTCAAGATGGATTGATCGTTCAAGCTCTCTTTGGAGAGCTCAGCTCATAAAAAAGGGCTTGTACCACCCCTCTGCGTGGGGGTGAATCAATCGGCTCCCGGGGGGTTGGATACTCTGATCGTCTCTGCCAAACAGTGTTTGAACAGCACCAGCCCAGCAGCCCTCTCTGCTCTCGAACAGTCTCAAAGACTTTGCAGGTGCATTTGCAGCACAAGGTTAGATTAAAAGAACACAATGAGAGAAGGGGGAGGAAGTAGCAGTGCCACTGCATGGTGAGGTTTGTACTAATACCACCTTTATGTCAGTGATGTCTGCTGAAACCCACAGCCCAGGTCAGAAAGAGAACAACTTAAGCTCAAGGTGCTTTGAGCTCTAATCCTGTCCTTTGTAAAATGCCCAGAAACATATCCACACCCAAAGAGCTCAGCCTGGACCCAAAAGACATGTAACTAATCTAGAAAGCGGACATCCTAACGCAAAAGATCGTCTTACTAAGGCAAGCCGTCCTGCTGACAAATCCTTGGGACGTTTATTCAGCTAACCAACAGATGGACGATGTTTTCAAACACAGAGATGAATCTCAGCACTGCAGTTAGAGAAACCACGTTCACAGCTCGCTCACAGCACACCTGGGAGGGACCAGGCTGCTTCAAGGTCCTTACCTGTCCTTGCAGAAAGCCAGAGAATGGTGGTGCCAAATCAAGCAAAAAAACATCTTCCCTGGCTACTACGCACTGAAGTATTTAGTGTCTAATCCTGATGGCTGGTGGTTCCAAGGCCTGGGACTGTGAAGCTGAGTGTTCTGATAAGGGTGGGAGCAGCCTGCTTTATTAACACGAGCCTGAGAATCTCACATCATTATTTCACATACAACAAATATGATGTTGGGGCAAATATACATACTCTCTGACCTGGAACTGCAGAGCAGACGCTTTCCATATCTGCAGAAATCCATCACTTGTTGCTACACAGAACCACAGTTTATTTCCCTCATATTCCTAGTTGGAAGATTTGTATTTTTGCAGCTAAAGTCCAAGAAAGGAGTTGTGATTTCACTCTATGAAGCCCAACCTCAAAACACATGGTAGGATTTATTTTAGAAGGGCTCCAGCAGGGAGGATAAATTATTGAGATAATGACCATGAGACTGTACCAGCATATCGCGTGACACCCCAGTCTGTCTCCATGATGTCCCACTTACTGTCCTAGCACACCTCTCCCTTCCCAGCCTCCCATTCCCCCTCTCTGGCTGAGAGGGTAAAGCAATGCAACTGGAGAGAAAGAAAAGTCCAATGGATCAGAGACATGGTAGACTCAGCATCTTGGAAAATAACCACGTACCCTGTGCCAGCAGGGACCCACGTAACCCTGATCCAGTGGTTGCTATGATCTATCTGGGGCTAAAGGCTGAGTCAGTGCCTCCAGCGCTGCAGCCTTGCGAAGGAGCAGCAGGCTGTGAGCCTGCGGCTTCCCCCACCG
>NW_010426158.1:32529-32972 GCF_000710305.1 Buceros rhinoceros silvestris | reverse complement strand
GCGGGCTTGGAGCCTGCGGCTCCCCCCACCGATACGCTCCTACAAGTAACTTTCAGCAGCGAGTGACTGGCTTTGGGTGCCTCGCTAACGTGGCAGTCCCACTTTGCAGGGCTCCAGCAGCCTTTGCATAGTTTCATGATTAAATAGTTTGGCCGCTCAAGGCTGAAAGCCCCCAAGTCTTCAAGCCCCTCACTCAAAACAAGGAAGGCGTGATAACAGCGTTACACCAACGGGGCTCTAATGATTTCATCACAGTGGCGTTGAGGAGGGTGAAAAAAACCCAACAGGGCAACTTTCATCCTGGGGCCACAGGTCCAAGTTTTGTGCAGAACAGCAAAGAAATCTCTTGGCATCTCTGCCCCATTTCTCCGCTCTGACAGCCCATCATGCTCATTTGTACTCACAGAGTCTCTGCAGAATATTAAAGGCCTTTTGGTTTCCCT
>NW_010426158.1:20574-32431 GCF_000710305.1 Buceros rhinoceros silvestris | reverse complement strand
CTACAGCCAGATGCTCAGTAGATATAAATTGCTCTGCTCAACTGAAGTCAAAGGATCAAGGCTCTGTCTCTCTTTTTCTTGATGGATTACTCCAAAATTCATATTTCAGAGAGGAGGCGGAGGAGGAGGTTTATAGCATATGAAAGGGGAGAGAATTCTGGAATCACAAAGCCTTTGTTTAAACAAATAAAGTCTTTGCAGCCAGTTTTTTTCAAGGCCATATTTTGCCATTAAGAGAAACTTTGCAGTGAAATGGGGCGTAGCACATAGCCAAGTTTTGGGACATAAGAATCACATTTGCAGCTCATGCTTCAACCTGCTCGGGGCTCTAAACAATGCACTTTCCTCCTCTGAGTCCTGCTTTCCTTTCATCCATTTTCAGTGTAATGTTTCTTTTGTAAAGGACCCGAGGTTAGAGGATGAAAAATGACCAAATGTTACATACACGCAGAGAAATAAATGAGTATATTTGATTTCTGTGATAAAACCTGCCTGGCAGCTCTTCTCCTTCCAGCTAATAAAGTCCACCGCTTACACTGCACAAAGAGGACAAACTCGGTTATCCCCAGGGTAGGGTGAGTAAACCAAAGGTGTGTCACGGCCATGCCAACAGCCCATGTTTACAGCACTGGGAACACAACAGCAGCTCCACAAAAGACAACGCAACAGCTTTAACTTGGCACCAGCAGCTGCGCAGACAGGGCTTCGCAGAGCAGTCGCCACGCACCACGCCGTTACGGTGCAGGGTGCACTGTCTCACAAATCAGTAACACACAACTTGAGCTGGTCCAGTTTGAAGAAAATGTCATCTAAAAGAAGCAGGAGACGAGCCTTTCTCAGCTGGTTGATACCTTTCACCAGCACAAGTTCGGAGTAGGCTCTGAATGAACCTGGAAGATGAGAGGAGTCAGCTAAAACAGCCCAGGCAACCATGTTTCTGTGCAAGGAGAAAAGGATGAAGCTCGAAACTGCTGAGGGAAGTAGGAAGCACAGCTCTTCTGCTGTCAACTTGGTGAGCACCCGAGATGTTACGCACTAGAGATGCTGCATTTGGACACTTGCTAGCTGACCCCAGCAGACCCCTCCATCCATTTGTTGCCTCACACATACACGTAATTTAGTGAGAAAAAAAAAACCACTGTGACACTTTCAGACTCTGACACTGAAGAAATTTCAAGCCAAATTCCACAGTAGAAATGTGAATGCAGCTCTCCTGTGCCTACCTAGGTGGCCCTTGGTAGGGCTCAGCCAGCCTGGGCTTGCATCTCCACCTCTCTTTAATTTATCTGATTTGACCCTTCCAGCCTCTTTACATGGATACGCAGTTTCCTTAAGTAGTTTATGTTCTGGCCCTTTGCAAAAGCTTTCGCCAGTGCTTGTGAAGGATAGCAGGCCCAAGCCATAAATCACAGCCAACCTGGGATCTGTTTTTTCAACATGTTTCCTCTAATGAGAGTCAGATGTTGGCTAGATAGACTTTACTAATTGTACTTGTTTAGAATCAGTCATGTCTGTGGCTCTGTAACAGGGTTTGAGCACGTGAAAGGCAAAGGGCTGACAGCAGCCATGAAGAGGAGGAACGCTCGTGTCACCGGTAGCCTCTGGTCCGAAGAGCAAACAGTAATCAAAGGTCTGGAGAGCTGCAGGAGGAAAGGTCTCCTACTGGGATCTCGTACGCCCTGGCCACAGATGAGGTCTCTGTAAGCTGGAGCAAGACTGTAAGGGGAAGCTCTCTGAGTTTTGTTTAGCATAGAATGGTTGAGTCTTAGCTGCAAGAGTCTCTCAGTTTACTACCGTGACGGTTACTTGTGTGCATGGCAAATGCCCACCTTTTGGCAAAGACAGTGGCAAAGGAAGGGTGCCAGATGGCCGGGGGCTCTCAGAGCAGCAACGCTGGGACAGACAGTCCAAGGCACCCGACTGAAAGAGAGCAGCTCATTAGGTGCCTCCTCTCCCAACATGTCAGCGGGTTTGTCCGCAGAGGAATCTGTATTGGTGCGGAACTGTGAACATCACACGCTCTAACCTAAGCTCGCGTAGACGGGAAGTGCGTGGCACACACCACCGCCTTCCAGCGCCCCTTCTGCTGCGGCAGCGCAGCCGGCTGAGCAAGGCTGGCTCTTACCTGTGACCGAACACGGGAGGAAGGAGGCAAGGAGGGAGAACATCTTCCCTTTTGCCCCCTTTCTGGGTCAAACAACTTCCAAACCCCCAGGCTACTCCCTTTCAACACACGGTTCTTCCCATCCCAAACCCAACACCCCACGTTTCCGCGCAGCGTGACCGTTAGCACAATTACAGTACCTCACAGATAAGGAGCTGGAGCTCCGAGAAGTTTAAAGAGTGTCCCACTGACCAAAGAGGGCTTGTTCTCTCCCACAGTTTTCACATCAAGGTTTTGCAGGACGGAAAGTTTTATTTTCACCTGTAAATGGTGAGTTATTGGGCTGCCTGTCAATATGAAACAGAACATCTACAGAATATCTGTGCCGTTTACCACCAGAACAGATAATTCACCATCGCTGCCAGGAGACCCCGACCACTGCCAAGGTTTCTCCGTTTGTAATCTCTCTCTCCTGTCTCTATTACAATAACCCTTCACTTCACTGGCTATCTTTAAAAAGCAGCTCAAATTTCCTTTCCTATGAGAACTGCTATCTGATCTTCTTCTGAGTGTAAAATATTCGTTCTTAATGTCGGCTTTTTTCTACCTTCTTAAACAGGAAAAGGGTTTTTTCCCCCCGAATAAGCAATAAATATTTTTTCATTAGCATGATATTCTAGGATTTTGAAGTGTCTGTAACAACAACAAAAAAAAAACCAACCCAAACCTGAGTAAAACCGAGTGAACAGGAAGTTTACACCCTTCACTTCACTGGCTATCTTTAAAAAGCAGCTCAAATTTCCTTTCCTATGAGAACTGCTATCTGATCTTCTTCTGAGTGTAAAATATTCGTTCTTAATGTCGGCTTTTTTCTACCTTCTTAAACAGGAAAAGGGTTTTTTCCCCCCGAATAAGCAATAAATATTTTTTCATTAGCATGATATTCTAGGATTTTGAAGTGTCTGTAACAACAACAAAAAAAAAACCAACCCAAAACCTGAGTAAAACCGAGTGAAAAGGAAGTTTACCACAAAACGCACTTTTGGAGGAACAACTACAATTCGAGAACACACGTAAAATTTGGTACATAGTCTCAAGTGAAAAAAACGGGTGCAATTTCTATTTTCTTTAGGTTTTTTTAAAAAATTATTTTCGTGGTTTCCTAATGACACGCTTCAGTCTTAAGTTTTGAAATAGCATTTATTTCAAAACTCATTTCAATTAAAAATGAACTGCTTACATAGTCTTAAGTGAAACTAAACGGTTCACTTCGGGTCAAATGAACTAATTTGGGTTGACCCAAACCCATATTTTAGTTATTACAATGTGCCAAAAGCTTAAAAAATTCCATTTCAGTTTCAAATCATTTTTCTTTCCAATTTTTTGGTTTGGCAAAGGGACCCAAACAGCCCTGTAATTCGCCCAGGCTGGTTTCTAACCAGCTCGCAGCACTCGCGTTCGTTCAGTTCGAATTCCACACGTGCACACTCCCACACCACTCACTCCTGTCACCCAGAACTGCTCTCAGCCCGGGGATCCGTGCGCCTCCACAGCGCCGAGGATCCCTTCTGCTGGTTGGACCTGGGCTCTGTTAGCACATGGAATTAGATCATCATCATTTATTCACAGGCAGCCCCGCGCTGTGAGATCCATGTTCAATCCATCTCTCTCTGTCAGAGTATGGTTGAGTACAGAGGGGAATGGCTCCATTTTGATGCAATTAAACACATTACCTATTATTTTTAGAGACACTAAGGACATTTTACCAATGTAGCTCAGCGTCGCTGCCTGCACGCTGAAGTGACCCCGCTACAAAAGTCTACCCACCCAGCAGGGGTTTGCTAAAGCCCTGCTGCCTACGGAGCTGCTGAAGATGGTGCTCCCACGCAACGCGGTGGTGCTCTGGGTGCTCAGGACTCCTGCAGCTGCACAGAACCCTCCCGTGAGCCCTTCACTGCCCTGCTTCACCGCGGTCTCACTGCACAGCCATAAAGCACACCGAAGCAAATACAGAGCCAGAAAACAAAGACACGCAGGTAGGATGAATGCTGTGTGATACGAACATCTTGCAGCAAGACAGGGCTAGATGCAAGCTCGATCAGAGTGCCCCGGCTAAAAGCAGGAAGCCCACGTGCCTTCCTGCCAAGGAAGCAGAGGGCACAGAGCCCACAGGGGCTGGGACTCCTTCCTGGGGGAAAACATTCTCCTATAGCTGGGCCCAGTCCTCACTACACCACATCCAGCACCTGATACCCACCAGCATTGAATCAGACTCATTTCTCTACCACTCCCTGATCTGTCACACCGAGTGACACACAATGGGACCTGGCTAACTCTTTTGACCCCAGTTCAAGCATGCATGGAACCACCCCTATGCTTGAAAGCTCATCTCAAATTGAGATGGTCTCACCCCCCTTACAGAAGAGACTGTTTTTCCCTGCTGGGAGAAGCAATCAGGGGAAAAATGCAGTCAAAATATGGCGTAATGTAACATCAAATAAGGAAGTAGACAAGACAAAAGGAAACATTTGAATCGAGGCTCACCATAAAGTCTGGAGGGACTCTTATAATATTGGTTCTGCACCTGCGTATCACAGGTCAGAGAATCTTTCACAGTCTCGAGCCAAGCAACGTGTGCTGAACTGGAGTATGTCTTTCTGAAGACACCCTGGAGCCAGACAACCAGGTTTCTTTAGTGAACTGCATCCAGAGTTAGCCATTGTATAGAAATATGTGTCCTGTTCCCAGTTTGGACTTCTGACATTAAATTCTAGCCCTGGTTTGAGTTTTATTGCAGTTCAGCCTGCAAGGCTGCAGAACACCTCTGGGGTCAGACACCTCCCCTCTGCACTAAGTCCCCGTAACTCAGAAACATGGTCCATTAGGAAGCTCAGGCAGGCACTAGTGCTTCCTCACCCAGGACATTTAGCACTGGCTTTCTTCAGCCAAGGCAAAAAATTAGATGAAAGACCAATAAAGAAAACAATTGTTTAAGCAAAACGGAAAAGGATGGTCTGAATTCAGAAGAGTTTTGCTCCCTGAACATCAAAGCACTATGTTTGCCCACACTTTCTGCACCACCCAGGCTCTCTACAGCAAACGCACTCTGATAATTATCATCATCATCACCACTACTGCCAGGGGCACTTCTGCAAAGCTTTGATTTCCCACCTCAGTATTTCAGCTTCAGGTTCAACCCACTGAGGTTTGTCTGTTCTCCCACCCGTCACTCCTCCCCGGGGCCCCGCATACCACCCGCAGCCCCCGTTCCAGGCAGTGGCTGTCACTCAGCACTCGGCAGCTGGGGTGGCAAGGTTCAAGGACAGAAGATACCAGTCTCTTGAGCATCAGCACTCTGCCTAATTCTGCTAATTACCCTTTGCTGGCTTTTATCTAAATCCCCCTGGGCCCAGTAATGGTCCTTACAGATCTGAGGAGCAGGAAGAGGAATCCCTTCCCTGCTACTCTGCAACTGCGGTTTTGTTCTCTGAGACACCCAGGGACATCGGGGAGCCAGGAGATCCGCAACCCCCTCCTATTAGCTGGTCCCCATACCGTGAAGAACAAGGGAGCACTTGCATCAGATTAGTGGCCAGCACAAGGCTGTGCAAAGGACTTTTTGTTTTGTTTTCGTTGTTTCCTTGTTAACTTCTGGGTGAAGAAAAATTCCTGAAGGAAATACCCACTTGGGGCTGGCCAGGGACATCCCCAGTTTTGGATTTTTAACTCCTCAAAATAGCTACACCAGGCTACTCCTCCAACATATTTTAGAATAAAAAAATCAGAGGATATCCACAATCAAAATGTTTTCCAGAATTCCCACATCCTGCTATTTTAACTCCAAATGCTCCCAAATCTGCGGATCCATTTACTTTCTGATGGGACCAAGCCCTTATTCACAGTTTGCCTATTTGTGCTTTCTCTGATTTATGGCTTCTACACAACAACGAGCACGTAGCATAATTGTCCCTGAAGAGACATCATGCTGGTGGTAGTTCGAAGACCTTCATTTTGAGGTTCTAGTAGACTCCACCTTGAAACTCTCCTAAAAAATGCCTTAAATGGCAAGTTCAGACCCACGAATCTAGCCTAGCATCCGGGGAGATTTCTCCTGGAACATGGCAAGCATTGGGTAAGGCTGGGCGTCAGCCAATCTCCTCTCCCACGCCTGTCACCCCACACACTCAGCCTCAATATTATGTTACTCTTCCAGCTGTGGAGAATTTGACAATGAATTTTGACCCTCCCTCTGAGCACTGATGAGGAACGGAGAGAACAGCCAGTGAGTCCAAAATGGACACATGAAGAATGGCGCAATTTGTCTGCAATACACCAAGAAGGAACTGGATGTCTCTCATTCCCCACACCCTCAACTCTGCACCTTCTTCTCGCAACAGCTCAGCATCAACGATCACTTCTGAGCACCAGGCAACAATACGCTGGCAAATAAGCTCAGACCAGGGC
Organism: Buceros rhinoceros silvestris; assembly: GCF_000710305.1. NCBI lineage: Eukaryota > Metazoa > Chordata > Aves > Bucerotiformes > Bucerotidae > Buceros > Buceros rhinoceros. Next base: position 25,863 of record NW_010426158.1, on the reverse strand, counting down.
TTTAAACTGACACAGCTAGAGGACAGCTTCGGAGGCTCCGTGCAATTACTGGTGCCTGTGGCCACACGGTGCTGCTGGCAATAGGGATGATGTTGGCACTTTCCAACAAGAACAGAGCCAGACTGCAACTGGAAGGAACAAGCGTAATTCTCCTGCAATCAAAGGAGCTCCCAGGTTTCACACCCACTGAGAGTTTAACCCCAGCTGCACAATCAGGAAACTTGAAGGCACTTAAATCAATGCTCTTAACTGTTTAAGTTCATCTTTCTCCATGAAATGGAGACACTCTCAAGTACTTCACACCAAAGTTAATTGCCTGAACCCAAACCATCACAGCCCACAAATCCTTTAAACGTTGAGCACCGACTCAGTGCTGAACAGCTGCCAGGCGCTCGGTCGCTGCCTCCACAGCAACAGCTTTCTTATCAATAATGGGGGTTCCTGTGTATGCAACACCCCGTAATGGCAACGACTCCGTTGAATGCTTCTGCTGCCAGATTAGAAGCCCAAAAGGTTGCAGGCAGCAAAAGAGTGCGAAGTGCAGCTACAGGCCAAGCAAGACGCACATTCAAAATAAACAATGGGAGAGTCCCCTTCCAGAAGTGTGAGGACAGCCAGCGTGGGGGATGCTATAAAAACATCCACATTTGCTATAAATTGCTGTGCTTCAAAACCCAGGACACCACGGTTCTCCTCAATAGGAAATAACTGGGCTATCTCCAAAAACTGGTAAATGAGGACTTCAATGGTGACAATTGCATCAGTACAAAAGCAATCTCCTGTTTGAGCCCAATTAGTCCCGTGCTAAATCATCAGCCCAGGCCTCGCCTTTTGCAGCTGAGGGAGACACATCTGTGAGGCTCTTCCGTGGCATGTGTTTTATATTAGAGTCCAGCTCAATATGCATAAACTAACACTATTCTACACTTACACAGCACCTCATCTGGCAGTCTGAAAGCGATTTATGCATGGTGGGCATCTGTGACACTGTACAGATGGAAATTGAGGCACGGAGGGATCCAGTAATGACCCCCAGACTTCCACAATGAGTCAGCTGCAGAGTGGAGCCCATTAATTGCTGCGTAGTAACACCTAGTGTCCAAATACAAAGGGAGACAAGCCTTTCCCCCCCAAAAAGTGTACAAGCATGCCCTAAAAATGCCTCCCATGTCTGCACTCAGACCAAGCCCACTGAGGAACAGGCAGTGTGACCGCGTACCCTGAAGCACAGCCTCCCCGGCAGATGGGTCCCTCCATTCTCATAACACAGACGCAGGCCAGAAGAAGGGTTAATGTGCCTGAAAGATTGTCTGCTTTTTCCACATCAGCTGATCTAATAAAAAAGATTGATTCTCCCCACAAATCTGGCCTCACTTTAACAAATCATTTGATTTGACACAAAGGACTATATTCAGATAGTTTAAATTCCACTTTAGTCTGTGAAACTAAAGTTTCTGATGGGCTGAATACTTAGAAAGAGCCAATAGGAAACACCAGGCAGAGACACCCACCTTGGGTAGGGTTGAAAGTGCCTGAGTGTGGCCAAAAGCATCTGCAGATCTCTCTATACCGTAGCACTTCTGAGCCTGTGAGGAGCATGACAGGGTTACAGCAAGCAGGCAGCCTTTTCTATACCTTCTAGAAATATGGCAGCAGCTCATACCTCTGAAGCCCTTCCAGTATGTACGCAGAACACTGATACCTTCCCACCTTGCCCAAGACAGGGGGCAGATGCCTCATTTAAGGTTTCACAGGAGCTTTCGGGCTATGCAATGCTCCTTTTTCTGCTGACTGTGTGTTCAGTAAGGAGAGCAAAGATCAGCGTGAGCTCTTCAAGCCTTTCCATACCATTGCTTTCACAAAACCAGCCCTTTGGAGCAACTCCTCTGCTCACCACATGTGCTGCTTCAAAGAATCCACAGCTTTTGTCTTCCACAAAACCTGCACGTGGTCATTGGGTACAAAGAATCCCACATAAATTCCTGCTTCTTGTTGATGAACCATCACTGCAGATATACGGTTGAATTTAAAACCTCGAGTGGGCTTTTGCAAGTGCACCAGAGCACTTTCAAGACACTTCTACCATCAGTTTGGAGACATACAGTTCATGCACCAGTAAACCACAAAGCAGCTCTCATTCACTTTCAGCCTTTAAAACCATCTGTTTTCTCAGTGGAGGCTGTTCAGGGACACCAACTCAAGTATCACAGAAACACTCAGACATGAGGAGACACCAGGCTGCTGGATGCCAACAGCGATGAACCTCTCTCCTCAAGGGAGAGCCTGCACTTGCCAACAAGGTCACAGCTGCCTTCCCTCTGAGCACTCTGCAGCGCTCACCTCATCAGGCCAACCCCCCTTTCTGGCTCTTCTCCACACACCACCCTCAAAGGTTGATGTGGAGCATGAGCAGGTCAGGGAAAACAGGGGGGTGAGTTTTAATTGCAAGGAGAAGAGCACAGAGGCACCTTGGGACAGACCATGGGGCTGTGGAGGCTGGTGTTCCCTCTCAGACAGCACTTCCCAGGTGCAGCCTGGGCAATTCCCCAAACCTGAGAGGAACTGGATGTTTCCAGCTCCCCTTTTCCGGGCAACCTAGATACTTGAGGGAGACTGAGGCAAAGAGCTGGCAAAGACTCACAGACCCCCTCCCATATGTTCCCCCCCACAAGCAAAGGGCATCCCTGGCCGCAACAACCCCCACCCAGGAGCACTCCCCGCTGCGCTCTCAGGCTCTGCTTTTCCGTGAGGTTTGTGTTGCCCACTTACGGTCCTGGCTGGAAAAGTAACCATGCTGGCGGCCCGAGGAACCTGCAGAGGGGAGACAAGGTGATTATCACTGGGAACATGTCACACCCTCACCCTGCACAGCATTGGTTCAGCACAGAAAAAGTGTACTCAGCTTGCAGACAAAACTTGGTACGGAACGAAAGCGCCTTCGCTCTCCCCGCTCGGCTTGTCTGCACGGTTGGCAGCACGTCCCCCCTTCCCACCCACCACAAGACACGCAGGCACAGACGCACACACTCGTGCTCCCAAAGCGCTGAAACAAGCCTGTAAAAGAGCCCCGTGCCTCCACGGCAGATGATGATTCCAAGGGATACAACCACAGAGAAACCTGCCGGATGGAACAAGCCGCAGCAGTCCAGCCTAAGGGCGGCTCGGGTGATTTTTTTCTGATGGCAGCAGTCATTGCCTCAGTTGCACACTATGGGGGAGAAAATGGTCCCGGGTTCAAGGAGGGAGAGCAGCTGCCATCGTTCTGGCTGAGCCATGGGAAGGAGAACCCGGCACCTTTCCCAGCGGTTGGTGGATATGCTAAAGAATGAGTTTGTGACAAGAAGAGAGTGAATCAAGTTGTGAGGGGAAGGACTTCAGCAGAATGGGCACAGCAACATCTCTTGGTGTTGAGAAAGCTGGAGTACACTTCAGAGGGGGATCTGCCCCCAGGTCTGCCGCAGCCAGCTGTGAGCTGAGCTGGCTACCTTGCCTCTCGAGATTTTTCTATCTCCAAGTGTAAAACCGGAGGAGATGATTCCAGCTGCCTTTGTAAACCACTCTGAGGCCTGTGAAGACCTAATTATTTCTGTGAACCACAAAGCACTTTCAACTGGAAAGCACAATATATGAGCAAATCAGCATCTGTGTGTCCTTGTGTAGAAGGGGAAAAAGAAAAATGCTAAACAAGCTGAGGAAATAATTGTCTTAGTACCAAAAGTTTCCCACAGCACTGGAGGATGACGGTCACACTGAAGTGGTGTGTATTAGTCATGATCAGCTCTCATAACATCATCCTGAGGACACTAACTACAAACAACTGTTTCCAGATTTTAGAAGAGTGTGTTTGTTGTACCAGTGTCGAGAAACATCACGTTAAAAACAAACAAACAAGATCAGATAATTGCTTTGAATATGGTTTTTGTTAGTTTGGGGTCCTAGATGGTTTTGCACATACGCCTACAAAACTGAGCAGCAAGTTGCTTCTTGTCCTCCTCCTCATCCTCACTGGGAGGAACGGGAGATGTTGGCGCGATGACACCAGTGCAAACCTGGGCAAGGCCTGGAGTCCCTTGAGATCCTCCAGCACTCACTAAACCCCACACAGATTTCTTTGGAGGGCTCATGCTTTCCTATTCCTACAGCTCTCCTGTGCCACCTCAAGCTTTAAAGCACACCAGCCGTGACAAGTGGCCAAGTCCGGTCCCACCGTCAGCAGGGTTACGTTCCTCCTGTAACTATCCTTCGAGGGAAGTACATCCCAGCGACCCCCAGCAGCTGTTTCCATAACGCTGGGCAAGCATGGGACACGTGGAACAGAAAACTACTCTGAATGGGCACCAACCCCACCTTACTCCCTTTTCCTTAAAGAAATCCTGTCTTGGAGGGACCTGCCCCCAAGCCCCTCACAGGATTGTCAACACGAGGAATCTTTCCAGCTGCTTTAAGCCAAGATGTGGGTTTCAAGTGACTTCCATTTGGCAGGGACATGGTAAAGCAGATTGGGGACGTTCCCATAAAGCCCCACCATGGCTTTGCTCGGCTGAGCAACCACAGCATGTGCTACACCCTTTCACGCGGCTTTGGGAGTGGGAGCAGTGGGAGCTGGGAGCACCTGCTGCTGGAAGTCCTGTAGGGAGAAGGTGACAGCCTTTCCTGAGAGCGATGCCAGTGCCGGCTGGCTGCAGGCTCTGTGAGCACATACTGCAGCCTCATCTCAGAGGAGAGCGCAGGCAAATGGGCACCTAGGACACCTCCTAAGCCAGGATATGCTCTGTCTCCAGATACTGCAGCTCCTGACCCTTCCAAATCTGATGGGTTTCTAATTCTGGAACCTCTTGCCCTAGGTGACAAACCTGTCTTAAGCCATGACAGTGCCCTGCTTCACAGAACACAAGCCCAAAACACTCTGCTCTCTGTGAGTGAGGATTGGGGTGCAGCTCTAGCCCCTTCTCACCTCCCCAGGACAGCCAGCTGGGGAACTCCTGCCCTTTGCCTTCTGAGAGAAGACAGAGCAAAGCTCAGTTATCCAGATCAGTTGGTCTTGTGCACTTGCAGCTGAAACCCTTGGGTGGGGAGTTCTCCAGGAGAACTCCCCTTTTTAACTGAGGTTGCCATTGCAGCTGGAACCCCAAAGGGCTGCATCAAGGTTAGACAGCACACTGCTTTGTGATTGTGCCCTCTGAAAGACGAGGGCTGATGTCGAAGAGAGAATTATTTCAATCTTCCAATGCCTTAGCAGCTTTGAGGACTTATATAAGAGCAACCAACTGTGTCCTGCATGAGGTTTCT
>NW_010426158.1:0-20467 GCF_000710305.1 Buceros rhinoceros silvestris | reverse complement strand
AGAGTGCTCATGGAAAATGGGTATGAGATGTAAGTTACAGACAGTGCAACAAGTCCCTTTGTTTGGGAAAGTCTTGCATCGCCACAGAGCATTCAAACTAACTGCAAGCCGTAACACAATTCTCAGAACCACATAGTTTTGCACTATGAACTGAATAATATAATAACCGCTATGCAATAAATTTTCTTTCGTTATTCCACCATTAACAGCAACCTCAAACCACCAAGTTCTGCTTCGACTTTGAGGAGCAGATAAAGATTTCAGTTTAGTCCTTTCCAGTTAAAATTAGATAAATGTTTTATGTCTTCTGCAAGAACTGCAGAGTCAACAGAAATACCAAGGGCCAGATGCAGAGGAATCCTGTTACTAACTCAGGTCCATCCAGAGTTAGACAGCACCCGCAGTGCGGCATAGGAAGGTTCTCCCACTGCACAACAGTGCCAGGTTGAGATCAATGATATTAAAAAAAAGTTTACAAGGTCTTTTCTGTATCAGCAACAAGAAAGAGAAAAGTAAATCACAAGAATTACAAAAGAAAGGCCAATCAAAGGCAGAAGTGTATCCCCAGCCCTGCGCAGGGAATCCATTGCTGGAGAGCTGCCCACAGCCCTGCATCCGCCTTGCGCTGGCTCAACCCCCGCTGCTCTTGGCAGGTGACAGAGAAAACTGGTTATGAAGTGAGCTCTGTATTTTATAAGTTTCATAAATATTTTTTAAAAAAACTGGAATATAAGGTATTCTCCGAGATCCTGTGCCAGAGAGTAATGTGGTCTAACTTGGAAACAGCATTACCACCTGTTCATGGCAACTACTCTTTTAATCTTCATTGCTGTTTTATGAGCTGACCAACACGATTTTATTAGCTGACAATTAGCTTAAGCTGATTTAATTAAACAACATTGATTACATTCCCTTTTTCTTCGAGGAAAAACTTTCTGCAGGACCAGGGCTTTGAATACCTTGGACCATGAATCAATAAAGCTAAATTCCAGATCTTTTTGTCAAAAACAACCACACCACAATTCGGGTAAATACATGTCGGTGGACACATCTGTTCTAGATATGGGTTACAAAGCAAAAGGCAGACTCTGGCTTCCTGGTTAAAAGGAGAGGCGATGGTTTGGCACCAGGTAGCACTCCTTGAACTTAACTGCTCTAAGACATTGCCACTTCTGTTTTAGGAACAAGCATGTCTGCACCTCACAGCTGGGCAATACATCAGGTAGGAAAGAGATGGCTGAAAAAGAACCCAATCTGAAAAAAAAAACTCATTGTTTTTCAGAGAGTTCAACCCCTTAAGCCATGCAGCTGCAGAGATGCTTGAGGCAGTGGGACAGAAAGGGCAGCGCAGGTGCAGGAGGAATGGCGAGCGTGGCGACAGGGGTGAATTCCAGCTGCCACTGGAAAGTGGTTCTTTTACCTAAACACATAGATGCTGCCCGCACAGCCAGCCCTTACCTAAAGCTGATGTCAAAAACCTGCTGCCATCAACAGGCCAACAGAAGGTCGTCTGCATCTGGAGCAGATCCCTCTGCCTGTTGCCCATGAGGTGAGGAAAGCTTTTCTGGAAGCGTTGGCTCTTCTGTGGGCACATACACTCGCGTATCACCTAACGTACTGTGTGTCTGCAGCGAAAAATACAGCACAGGGAGACACCTCCATTAGCTCTGTTCTCATTCACTGCAACCGTTGGGAAAGTAGTTGTAACTGTTTTCTTCTAGCTTTTTTACCCTTTAAAAAGGGTAAACCTGTTCGGTGGGGGTTTTTTTTAATTCTTTAGAGCTATACAAGAAGGAAGTCCTGAACTGGGCAAACATCTCGAGTTCAGCACATACTCAACGTTGCACACACAGGTACGTGCTTAAACTGCGAGTGACGCATGAGTCAGACTGAGAAGAGAGCGCATTATCCAGACAGGTCGTATAGATACTTATGTTTGGCTCATTTTAAAGATTCAAAGCAATAATTGACCACGATCAGCACCACTAACAGCCTGTTGAGGAGCAGCTCTCACCATGCTAAGCTTGGGTGAAACATTCAAGGATGAAAATGTCACAATCTCCTAAGTCCCATTTTGCAACAAGGTGGAATCTAGTAGTTAACCCTCTCTGAAGTAGAGCTTGTGGAAATGAACCGGCCCTGGAGGATGGATAAAAATGACTGGAACAGTAGTAGACATTCGGGTGCGGCTAAGGAGAGACAAAGCTACAGTCCAAGGACTGTTCTTCAAGATATACATCACCTTTGACATCAACAGAGGCCTGAAAAGTGAACCACCACCATCAGTTATAACTCTCTGGCACTAAAAGCTCTAATAATTCCATGATTAACTGTCATGGAAAGTTATCCTGATTGCAGAGTTGACACTTATAAAAATCCAATTTTGGAACTCCAAACAGGCCAGGAACCTTATTAGGCTCCACATTTTAACACCCTCCTGATCAGTGGTGGGGTAATGGAGACCCTTCCAAGAGCTTTGTTTTGAAATGAATGGCGCCATATTGATGAAACAACTTGGACACAAACCAGAAATTAAATTGAAAGTTTAAACAATGCAGCTGTATTTTATCATCCTGTATTGTCAGGCTTTAACGAAAATAGCTCCTAAACAGAGCCACATGTTTTGCCTGTTGCCCAAAACCTGAAGGTGAATTTTAAAGCCCTTTCCTAAACTGCAGGATGCCAAGATTTTTCAGCTAGAAGTTATTATTAGGACACAACAGTATTTCATTTAAGTCTTGACAACGGTTTTGTATGGTTTCTGTAAAAGCAACTTCATTTTTAAAATCAGAGATGGCTTAGATGAGCAACACTTCAAAAAATGGAACCCTATTTCTTCTTGTTCCATACACACATGCTACCAGCAAAAATAAAATCGCGGTGTGATCAGTGGAACAACGAATAGAGGGAAGATAGGCAGGGTTCCCCCTCGCCCTGTGTATCATTGATGAACGTTATCACCTGCTTCCTAATCCCTAGACCTGGAGACTGATCTAATGGGGGTGCACCACGTGTTTCAGTGTCAGTGAGAAAACTGTAGTCAAGTCTTACTTTGAGAGTTCTCTCTTGCCTTTGAGGATTAAGATATGATGAAAAAACCACTTGTTAAGTTACAACACTGAGAACCAGATCTTTGATAATTCTAGCAAATTGGTCAAGATACATGAGACAGAAAATGCATTACAAGACTTAGGTTTTTAATATCTAAGGCTGGATTTGCACAGCTGGAAAATCAGGAAAAAAAAGCTCTGTTTTCTGGCTTGTCATCTGTTCAAACAGCCTAGAGGATTTTAGAGGGCACAGTTCATACAAATTAAATGGGATTCTACCGCATTTATTTAAAGGAGTAGAGTATTTAAGATTGCAAGATTCAATTCCACATTGAGCAAAAATTTGCTGAGAAAAGAATAGCACGTTAAGTTCTGCCAGCCTTTCCCATAAAAGTTTAAGGGTTCAATCTTGGTTTTGAATCCCCATAATCCCAGAATCAGGACAGAAGAAAAGCTCCAGGATTGTAACCCTCCAGCTGAACAGGTTCAGTGGCTCAACTCTCACGTGTGCTACAAGAATGAGGTATTTTAAGTGGATCTATCAGGAAGCTTGCAGAGGGGTACACTCAACTTTCAACTCAGTCCACTGGATGAAGGGAGATGAGACATAGAGAGATTAAAAATCTGAGAACAAAAAGTTCTACATGGTGCCTCCCAGCCTCTCGCACGCTGGATAAACATGTCTGTCAGATCCCGAGGTTAGGCTAAGAACTCCGACGCTGGCAGTCTGTGAGTCTGAGCATCTTTCATCTTCCTGTGTGACTCGGGCTTTCCAATAGCACAAGGAGCTACTTAACTGGAGGGATTCCATGGAGTTTCACCCATCCCCCTTTTCACTCACGTGCTCCCCCATGTAAAGCCCTCCTGCTACAGGAGTGCTCTGAGTCGGACACCGTACAGCTACTGGTACGACAGCACTGGAACTGCAGCATGATGGCAAGGGCTATGGGCAGGCTGTTAGCCTGAGGTAATAAGCAGGTAACCCCACCAGCAGTCCGTTGTGCCCACATTGGCAGACAGGGCTACACCCAGTGCTATGCTGGCCAGGGAAACTACACCAGTACCTGGATTTAAGGTAATTTCTCTCTGCAGGATGGAACTGACACGCAGAGTGGCCATCCCAAGCTCATTCGCCATTGCTGCACCATGTGGAGACAACAGAAATGCACCGTGGTCCAAGCCAGGCTTGCAAATCAGGCAGGGATGCCTGGTCCTCCGAGACACCCCTGTTTCTCTCTCTTCCCACTCCACGTCCCCCTCCTCCCACAGGGAGCCCAGATGACTGGTGTAAATGGGCACTGGGTGCACAGCACAGGTAGACATCCCAGCCAGACAGCCAAACTTCAGTGAGGTGAGTACCTTGCTTCAAGTTTTAGATCGCTGTCTACTAAACATGGCTGTGGTACATCCTTCCCTTGCGTGTATCTGGGATATTAAGAGGCTGACAGACTCCCTATAGTAACAGAGGTCACATACACTCCTTGGGCAGACCTTGAGAAATACAATTTTCACTCAGCTTCTTATCCAGTATATTACTGCGTTGCAAACTGTTGTGTTCATTAAGTGCTACCAAAATGTCAGGACAAGGAGGTGATTTTTAATGAGGCTGCTACTCCCATTCGTCTGCCAGTGTTCAATATCTCATGAGCATTTTATCTCTCTGAGCTGACTAACAAGACTGTAAAAGCAGCAAGATAAACACCAGCGGGGTAACTTGGACGTTACCGCCTGGTACGTGAATACAGACTTCAAACAGGCACCATGTTTTACAGCCTCGGGCATTGCTGAAGTGGCTAAAAGAAGGTCTCAGAAGAGGAAGCACCTACCTGTACTGGTGTGTGCTGGGCAAAGTTTTCTCTACAGTCCTTTTATGGCTAATGAACATCCAACAATGCTTGATAAAAACAGCGTCTGCTACTGATCAAGTACTGGTTGCTTTGTATCACACTTGAATCTAACAGGAAGAAATGTCCAAGAAGATGTATTGTCTAAGTTTAATGTTTTATCAAAACCAGATGAGCACACATAGCCCGAGGTCCTGGGCAAAAGCCAAAACACACAGGCAGGAAACTGCAAGCGGCTAAACTATGACACTTGAATAAAAAAGGGGGTAGTTACCTTTGTGCCAAAAACAAAGGCATTTGTACCATGATGGTACAGTGCACCTGGAACACCCCTGCCCCCTGAAACAGAACATGGTGGTTGCTACAAAGCCTCTTCACACCGGGCTCTGCTGAACGGAAATCCCAGTTCAGACCACTCGGGATGACGCGCTCCAGCGCCTTTTCTTTTAGACGTTCATTTACACAGATGTGGATACATGTGCGCATACCCTTGTGTCTGTGCCGAGAGGAAAAACGCTTCCATCACAACTACTCTACTCTCTCAGGACTGTGACTGAGAAGCTTTGGGAATTATTTCTTTCTTGCTATGCCCTTGGGCTTCAGCGAAGAACCTTGGCTGGTGTTCTCCCCAAAGACATGCCCTTACAGTGGAGGATAAGCAAGACAGAAATGCCAGTGGCTTAGTCCTGACTTACCAATGACCACCTATATCCCTCCATCTATCCTTGCTTCACTCTCTCAGCTGCCCTGTTTCAGTCTAAGTCTCTCTGTTTTTCACTGAAGCCAACTTTGGAGTCAAAGATGGAGAGATGGAGCTGTGTTTAAGCTGGAATGGACACGTCATTTCTGATGCAAAGCCCTAGCTTCTTCTGCAGTTCCACTGGCTCCCAGCTGCTGAGGAAATCAGAGTTCAGGGCTGCCTTCTGAACCCACGCTTAACTCCCAGGAAAGCCAACTCCAAGTCCCAGCTGGCTTGTGGACTTCAGATACCTGCCATGCATACTTAAGCAAACAGTCTAAACCACCTGTGACAAGAACACGAGGGGAATATAGGGCACTAAACCACCATCGAGCTATGCTAGCACATTTTTTATGTGCTAAATCATTGTTTTCAATTACCTTCTAGCAAAAAACCATATTGAGTGAGTTTGTCACATTCCTGGTAAGGCACAACCCACCACTGCCCACTGAAAAAAGCCGCAGGGAAATGGGAAATGTCTCCAAATGCCCACCAATTCCACACTCCTCAACCCCCAACTCCACCCCAGTAGTATCTGTCTAGCCCTGTAAAACATCTGGCACCATGAAAATCATTAGCAGAAGAGGCACGCGAGCCCCCGGTCGTTTGAAGTTGACTGTCCAGGCAAGGTTAAAGAGTCTCACAGAAGAGGCACTGCCCCATCCACTGCCATCTATGCAACGGCCACAGTTCCCTCGATAACATCCCCCTCCCTCCCATTGCTGAAAAGTAACATAGCTGTTGGAAACAACTGGAAAATGGTTTTTTAAGGTTCATTAAAATATTTCAAAAAGTCACTTTGATTTAAAAACCCACCTTAATAAAGCCATATTTATAGTTTCTTTCCACAGTCTTCATCCATTTATACAGCTGCAGTTCCTCTAAAAGACAGTTCAAAGAAATGCAGCTCCAGGCACCCAGTCAGAGCCTAAAAATCCACTGCTGATTTGCCCAACATTTTACTAATAAAATTTGTCTTCAGCGATATAAATTGAAAAGTCAAAACAGAAACCTGCTCACAATCTACTGCAGTGAGTTTTTCAATTTGCGGCGTGACTCATGAAAAAAGTAACCATGAAAAAGGGGTTCCACGTGACCTCTGATTGCTGGAGGGAGATAAGGGAAGGAACGCGGTAAGCAGGTGTTGAAACTTGTTAGAAATGTCACCGTACCCTGGGGTATTTTCATCTGCTCGGGGAAACGGGCATTCCATTTCTGATTTGAAGATCAGAGTAGCCACTTGATGACTTCTAGGAGAACATGAAATTTTCATACAAATTTTCACACAAATTTTCATTTTTCCAATGAAAAGAGATTTCACTTCCCCCTCACTAAGGTACAAGATACCCCAGGAGAGGCAGCCACCTGCAAGAGCACACACGCCAAGGGCTGCTCTCATGATGCTGCTCCAAGAGTGGCAGTGACACTCAAGAGAGCTATGCATGAAAAAGCGCAAATAAATTTCCTACTAGAGCCTTCCTGCTCCCCCAGTAAGCTACAGGTCAGAACTCAGGACTAGAAACAGTGGATGAAGTTGGAATTGCTTAATTCATCTAATAATCAAAGGCAAGGAGAGTTTCAAGCTCTGCAACACTAAAATTAGGATAGCAGAGAAAACTTAAAAGAAGATATTTGTGTTCCTGCGTTGCTACCCTTGAGCTATAGCAGACTCAAAGGCTTTGCAAGCTGATTTCATCACGAAGGAGAAACACATTGCCCAGAACGCAGGGAAGCAATCAGGCAGCGCACACCTCCAGTTACAACGCTCTCCAAACTCTGGCACGGAGTTTGAGCAAGCAGCTCCTCTCCAGTCCCAGCCAGAGCAGGGCTGTCAAAGTCTGGAAGAGCAACGCCAACTCTGATCACATCAAAAGCCCCTCGTTCCACGCTGCAGCCCTCTCTTTCACCTTTTAGGGACAGCAGCCCTCGTGCCGCCAGTGAAGGTGGCACAGTGCCGGAGCCAAGCACATTTTGGTGTGAGGCTTAATGCAGTGAACCACGGCAAAACCAAGCCAAGCTCAAGGCAGATCCTCAACTGATGTCAAAAACCACCACTTGGATAGCCCTGCTATATACAGAGAGAAGAAATAAGGCTGGGAGAGAAAGTTTTCAGCTGTTAGTAACAGTTCCTTATGTAAGACATCTCGCCAGATCTATCAATGAGGCACTTCAAGGTCTCCATTATTCCCACGCAAAAAAAGCAGACATTGAGGGCTGCAGAAGCTGCCAACTGGCAGGACCTGCTGTCCGTGAGCTTGTTAAGCACTCATGCAGGGCCCTGGTCCGAGCGAGCTTGCAAAGTCAGTCAGCCCAGAAGCAAAGCTGATTTTATGTTTGCTCTCTTTCTCCATTTTAAAGCACAAAAGCTAATGGAAGGGCCAAGAGATGACAGACAGGACAAGAGCTGGGGGTGTTATCAGTGAATGGGGACAAGAAATCGTTCTGAGCTGGCAGTGTAACAAGTGGACTGAGATGCTAGAGCTGCCCTGGTCAGCAAACACCCGTAAGGCTGATGAGAACAGCAGGACAGGGGAGATTTCCGATGGCCAGACTCTACATCCGAAAACTCTTCTAATTTCAGTTACTATGAAATTCCAGTGCTGCTCTGATAACATCTAGAAGGCAAACATTATCACAGCATGATCTCCAAGGAAGCAAATTTCAAAATTGAAATGACCTTTGAAATATTTGCCTACCTCACTTTTGCCAAGAAACTTGGGGCCATTTCATCTTTCATCGTTGCTGACTCTCCACTTTTGGCAAATAGCACAGGTCAGGTTATTATTAGCAGTAGTGCTATTTTAAATTAGTGCCCAAGAATCCATTTGTTTTTTAGTACTGGAGGAATTCGAAAGGGAAAAAGAAATATTTAAAAAAAAAAATAACCAAACAAAAAATGCCCCCTGTCAGAAATCAGCTTGCGAGCGTGCCTGGATTCAATCTACAGCTCCTCAGAAATCACAAGCCAGTGGAAGATTAACTCCAAACCATGGGATGGGAATGCCTATGGAATTCTCATTCTGCTTATGGGAGGATAAATGACATTTTTTAAATCTCTGAATCTTGGTTGACGTTTCACTTAGTGGCTGAAGTATCTGCTCAGTTCACATTTGGATGCTCCATCCACATCAGCCCTTGTGTAAGACAATGCGTCCTCAACTCTCGCTCACTCACGGTGTAGGAAGAATCCTCTACCTCTACACTAACGCTTTTCGAAAGCAAAGGCACCTTCCCTGCTACATTCCCTGAACAAAAAATATTACTGAAAGGCTTATGGTTCCCTGGGGGTGCAGACAATTACTTTCTTATTTCACACCCCTTGGATACATGCATCTAACACCAGATGTCTATGGAATATTTCATTCTATAGGGAACTACCAATTTCCCTCATCATTTTTCAATTAACAAGCGATTATCTTTAGCACTGGCCAGGACGTGGGGTGTTCTGAGCACGCTGTGAAAAATTTCAGAAAAGAAGTTGTATCGCAAAGTCACACATTACACGAGAACATTGACGCGAACATTAAAAACAATTGCATTCACAACAGTTTTTGTGACGACCCAGACAACCTCAGATCCGGACAAAGCACAAAATGCTGCCCAGGCTGCGAGCACTTTGCTAACAAAATAGAGCGTACCCCTCCCCCCGATAGCTTGGCCTTGCCTACCCTAGTCCAGCTGTTCCGTTTTGTGAATTGGGGTCTAAATGCACAGGGCAAAGATCCACGTGATGGTCAATCCACCGAGGCACAAGGGGATTTTCTCTAATAATCCTATTCATCATGACAGAAGCTGGACGTGTGAACGATCACTCCCTAACATCCCCCACGGAGAGCTCGGAGTCTCAAATTCAACAGGCCATTCAGGGGGCTGCATCTGCAGATCTCAGAAATATAATTAAGTGCCTTAAGTAGAGGAAAATGCTTTTTCATTCTTCCTTTTAACAAACAGCTCAGAGTTCAGAATACAGGAAGGAGACAAAGTGCGTGAAAACAGTCAACAACGCATCGAAAGGCTCTGGAAACTTCATCTTGGCTTTCTTCAAGCTACTTGCTATGGCTAGCAACAAATTTTACATCCTCTCTTCTGTATCTTAACCGGAAAGGTTGGGCATTAGGAAAAATTTCCTTACAGAGAGGGTGGTCAACCGTTGGAACAGGCTGCCCAGAGAGGTGATGGAGGCCCCATCTCTGGAGGGGTTCAAAAGACATGTTGATGAGGGACTTGGTCTAGGGACTCTGGCAGCACTGGGTGAACAGTTGGACTTGATGATCTTAAAGGTCTCTGCCAACCAGATGATTCTCTGAAAAGGTCGCACTTACCCAGCAGAAATGGGCATCTCCTGCCACACAAAAGGCGAGCAGGCCAAGGTAGATCCCTGACAATCTACGTCAAGGTAGGATCCACTCCCCTTTTGCCACCAGCTCAGCAGATGAATCTCCCATTGCGAGTGTATAAAGTTTTGTGTTAACAATGTCATGGCTAGTAACTCCTCCTTCTGACTTCCAGTTATTTCCCCATACTTTTCACAGGTCATAAACTGCAGCCAGCAGTGGTATCAGTATGGGGTTTTTCCCTTTTCTTTCCTCTTCTCACTTTATTTTCTTGCCATAACGAGTTTTAGTTCTATGAAAAAATCATATTGGTTGTGACTGCATGCAAAATGTCCATCAAACAAATCCCTGAAGTTTAAGCACCGTTTGCTGACAGTAGCCTACAGCACTGCTTGACTTGGGACTCTCCTGCAGTTTGCAGTTTCTGCATCGCAGCTTTGCCAACAGCCTTTCGAGCCATTCAAGATCAACAAATTACAGTGCAAAGTTCACAGCAAGAAGCACTCTGACAAGGGCTCTGATAGGAAGAAGGCGAGGGATCAAGCAGAAAACCTGCTTTCAAATTTTTTCAGCTGGTGTTGAAGGACCATTCTCAGGTGTAGAAGAGAGGAGACCAACAGCTCAACTTCCCCAGAAAAGTCACCAGTTAGGCTGCTCCCACTTAGTTCTCGGTAAAACATCCAGATCAAAGAAGCAAGTTGCTTGAATTTCTCTCTCATGGCTTTTCGTTAATTAAGTACCTCTTAATGCAGTATGATTTTTTCACCATTTTATTCTAAAGAAAGTCAAGCAATGCTGAAATACTGTTTTCATGGCAAAGTTACTTGGTTACACTACATATCCTACCTATGTCATCATACAGATTTAACACATGGGTCATTCTAAGGGTGTAAATCAGGACTAACCTCATGGAAGCCAGCAGAATTATGCTGCCATATAGTCAGTGTGAGAGGAGAAATGGGGCTGCTGCCTTCATACCTCAGCTATCTGACTGGAACATCGCACTACGTAACAGAGGAGGCACTTCTGAAGAGGGCAAGAGGTGAGGAGGAGAAGCAACAAAACAGCATGTGGAAGCGTTTGCATTTCTTGACTTTGAACTCAAGCTACTTGCTCAAGCCACAGAAATTACTTCAGAAACCTTGTGATGTGCTGGAGTTGAAGAGCGCTTTTCTCTTACAAAGATGGAACGGAGTCAGAGCCCTTTGCCAGCTCCACCAGCAACAGCTATCGATGCCATATTCCTTTCCTGTGCTTTACTCCTTTTGCCTGCTAAAGAGCCTACAGCACGTAGCGTCATTCCTGTTACAGGAAGGAGAGGTTAACGCTGAATCTGGAGAAGCCAGGGAAGTATCAAGAGATTTCCAACAGCTGACGGCTGCTCTGGGGAAAAATCCAGCTGCTCCTTTCCATATAGTGACCCGTCAAAGTTGGAACAGCAGATTTCCAAACCGGTCTGTAGCCGTGCCTGGAACAATGAAGTGTAAATAAATTATATTCTTATCTCAGAAAAGCTTATGAGTGTCTCACTCCGTATGCAAGCTTTTCAGGAAACGGGGTGGGGGGAGAAAACCGTCCAAAAACCCTGCACTAAAATAATTTATACTTTTTGAAGTCAGAGAAAGAGAAAGGGGAAAAACAAATTAGAGAACAGCAACCTTCTGTCAGACAGAACAAGCAATCCTGTCTTTAGGGGGGCAGGAAAAGTTGTTTAGATTCTGGCACTGCCCTTCATCAAAGGTAGCAGGAACTCAACCACATTCACGTACCGCCGTGAGTGGCATGGGCTGCCTGAGCACAACCAGCGATTCCCCTACACACAAACCCACTGAACAGTCCCCCCTTCTGCTAATCACAGCGCACAGCCAGCGCAGTTACACAATACACGCACAAAGCAAGGCCAGTTCCAACCCCAAAAGCTGGTATTGCACCAGCCCAGGGAAGGGGCTGGCAGGGAGATGGGCAGGGCAGGGCGGTGACTCCAGCAGTGCACTTGCTCCGTAGCAGAGCTCTGCTGCAACTCCCAAACCAGTGTCAATGCCTGGAACAGCTTCCAAGTGCTTTCACGTCTTGTGTGAACACTGACCAGGGCTGAAGAAAGCTTGTGGCACTTGAGGCACCTACACTCATTAGAAAAGATCCCAAAGTGACACACAGCTGAATGAAAACTTCAAGGGCTACTGAAAACTGCTTATGACTATTGGAAAGTTACCTTCTCACAGACCAGAGTGAACCCAGTTAAACCTGCTGCTTTTACCCAGGGATAAACCATCCCACACGAAAACTGAGAGGGGGACGTAGAGACAGAGCACAGTTATGACATGAAACAAATGTCTCCTGAATTCAGTCATTTCCCTCTGGGAGTAGAAGTTAATCACGTAACCTAAAGACCAGGCAACTGCTTTTAAAAGTACTGATGCAAACCATTCTTGAAAAATAAAAACTACATCTCTGCCTGTCCTTAGATTTTGACGTTTAGACCATTATTTCAGTTTGACCTCTACGTCACCTAAGATAGAAAAAAAATATATCCTCGCTATCATAAAACAATACTGCCTCAGACACGTGCATTACATTTATCTTACATTTTGTGGAAATAATTCTCCCGAGAACTCTGTTAAATATCTAGTGCTTTCTTAACTAATCAGAGGTTCTCAGCAAAAAGGGAGACCAAAACTTGCAATCCAAAATTCTCAGTTCTGGACTAAGTTTTCAGATGAAAACTACTAAGACTTTGGTCAGAGAGGGGAAAAAAAACAAAGGCACTTCAGTAACTTTTTAATTTAGACTAAATGTCAGCTCTCTCCCTTAAAAACGTCAAAGGCAAATGTTCAAACATCCTCCCTAACGCTAATTTTATTAATACTGTCAGCATTTCTCAGTATCTCAATCTAAGACAGTGAGTCAGGCAGCAAATCAATCCAATTGCCAAACCTCCAGAGGGAAAGAAACAACAGAGGAAGCCAGCCAAAGAGATTGCTGATAATGGATATTTAGTCTTTATGTGGGACAAATACTTTGCTACTTCCTCACACTCCTTTTTCTCTGCTACACCGGGGGCACTCAGTTAATTGTGCTTTAAATGCCTAAATACAGCCACTTAGATTGCGCTACCTAGAAGTTTTGCAGGGGCAGAATTCCTGCCTCCCACTCCTCAAGTGGATTCGCAGCTGACTCGTGGGATGTCGCACCAAGATTGGGGTCTGTGACTTCCCTGGGTGGAACAAGTGATGACACCGGATGGTATAGAGAGCTAGGGCAGGCAACACTGCGCTTCTGGGGCTTTTTTTCTCCTGCAGCCTCTCGAACGCAAGCACACCTCTGCGACCACTCCTGCAGCGCCCCGTCGCAGTGAAGAGCCATTCCACGTACAGCAAAATTCAACAGCTTCTCCACAGAGCGACGTTGAGGAAGATTACAGCTGAGAGCACGAGTCGCTTCTTGAGCAAACTACTGAAACAATTCAGCCACAAAAACCAGGTTTACCCCATTTGATCTTGTTGGTAGAAAAGAAACCAGACAATGGGTTTTATGTCCTGGACAAAGAGAATACACCCAGCTCCCCAGGGCCTCTAGAGCCACTCTCACAGTTTTGATTTTACCAGCTCAGTCGGACACGATGGCACGCACTGACACCCTGTGTCCCCAGACAGACAAACTTCTGCTCCCTGCAAGACACCCAGTCCCTGCACATGTGGCAAGTTTAGGAATTACTTTCTCTAATTTAGGCACCTAAAAGTGCGACATTTCAGTCCAAAGAGCAGGTGACTCGCGTCGCTGACAGACCTCCAAACCAGTTTGTCCAGGCTGGGGAACCTATTTCTCTGCCTTGACTGCGGGGAGCGTAGCGTAACTCCAGCTTTCCGACCTCCACCCAAGCAGCTCTCAGCCATACACGGTATATATTAACCTTTGCTTTTAATGTTCTTTGCTACCATCTTTTTATTCATGCCTCCAGCATAAAAAAGATTTTCAGCTCTTAAAACAAACAGGCAGCCAGGGTTTCCAACACAGAGTTACCGAAAAATGCAGCGCTGAAGAGTTTGAGACCTGCTGGGCACCAAATGACTCATAAACATAGCTGCATTTTCTTGCCAGCATTATTTTTCCTGCTTGGTTATGTTAAGGGGCTCACGAGAAGCTTCTCCACATGCCTACACGTGGAGGTTTTATTTCCTTTTCACATGGGAATAGGGCTCGTGTTTGATTTGCACTGACCCTTCTTCCCACACAATGCCAGATCTCTATCGCCTTGGCTGCGGGCCACACGTTGCGGTTTGAAACATGGTCCCTCAGGTAATTATCTGAGGAACATTTACATGGAAATCGATGGTACAAACTCACAGCTGTCAGCCTGGGCTCCGAGTTTGGCTGAGCCAGAAAGGGGTTCAAAGAGAAAAGTCAGCTTCTAAATATAAATTAAGAGTCGGGGTTTTTTTCTTCTTCCTTATGGAATTTTAAGAGGCAGAAGTGAGGGAAAGGTAAAAAGTGGTTCTTCTTGGTGGGACAAACTTTAAATCCCTCGAGATGTCTGAAAATTTTGATCAGATTACTTTGTGCCTTCAGCTGTTATCATGCAGGACTGGGCACTCTTTCAAAGGGAATCGCACAGAGACCAGAGCACACGCTCGCTGGAACGAAAGATCAAGTCATCTGTTAAAAGCGTTTGGACTTCTTTGAGAAAGTTAAAATGTTTTACACTGCTTATTGTCGTAAAGCACTGCGGTAAAAAGAATCCAGTAAACCCAAACACACAGCACAAAATTAATAGGCAGGATATCCACTGATTCTCTATGCTTATTTCTTAGCCAGGCCGCCAGTACCTGCAGTCCTGGGGCTTTCTCTTGCCACGCTTGGGTTGACTTCAGTTAGCATCTTAATAACCCTTCTCCAGTTTCTAGGGTTCTTTTATACTTCCTTCTGGGGGGCAAAAAAAATCCACATTGGTACAGACTCACCCAGCTGGGAGGCTGAGTTTACAGGGATGATCAAGGTAGTGCTCTACATTAAAAAATTTAAAGGTTTCCCGATTTCCAGAGAGGTTTTACAATGCGTCACTCACAAAGACACCATCCAAAGGACAAAGGCTTATTAATTATTGAATTATTAAGGTGATTTCTTTGTTTCTGGTTACCTGAGCCACAGTATCTTAAGAGCACATAAAGAATCTTCTGGTGAGACACCGGTGAACATGTTGAAGAACTTCTGGAGGACAATGTGAGCCCGGGAGTCTGGGCAGAGGGGAACTGTGATGCTTATCTTCAAAAAGGGAAAAGAGAAACCAGCCGTTTTTACATCAATACCAGAAAAACACAGCAGTAAATAATCAGACTATTTATAGGCGCCTGGAAGATAACAATCGAATCACTTAACAGCCAACATACATCTGTCGAGAGCAAGTAACGTCAAACTGATCTAATTTCCTTCTCTGATGAAATACCAGAACCCTTGAGGACAGAGTCAAAATAGTAGTTTGCACATATCTTGATTTTGCTACAGCTTTAGTCCTACTTTTCGGTGGCATTTTCGTAAGGTAACTAAGGACGCAGAGTCTGCAGTGGGGGACACTGGCAAACTGATCACAGAATCACGCAGCAGCTCTCAAAGTTTCCCAGTCAAAGTGAAAGGATGTACTGAATGTTCTCAGTTCAGGTTCTCCTCTGTGTTTAGGAACAGTGAAAATAAAAAGCAAACTCTAATATAAAATGGAAAACTTACAGAAAGAGTAATTAATAACATGGTAATGAGCAAACATTAGTGTTTGTATTGAACAAAAGAATACAGTAAGAAAGAGTTCATAGCACAATCTGAGGCCAAAATGTGGATTTTGGAGTTGGAGAAGTTGCCTGAATAAAGGGAATGACTTTCAAAATGAGCAAGAATCACAAGTGAGACCAACTGCTCCTTTACAGGGTGAAGAGTGCCCAGAGAAGAACCGGTTCTGAAGAGACAGTCCTCATGCAGAGCACAACAGGTTAAGCTCTAGACACCGATACCACACAGCCGTGACCCAGGTGAGCCCCACCCAGGGCTCATGATGGGCACACAGCGAGCAGACAGCAGGGCTCTGCTGTCCTCAGCACGCGTACAGCCTCAGCACGACACACAGCTTCAGGGCTCTCACTCCATGTACACCTGATCCACCTTAGTTCTGAGTGAATCAGAAAATAATTCAGTTCAGCGTCTGTCTAGAGATATCGCGGCAGAAGCAAGCATGGTAACGGTGAGTTGTGTGACCCCAGCCCAGGACACCGGCAGCGCTGCCCAGCTTAGTCTGAGGCCTGCTGATACATTTGTCCCTTAGATCTCCAGCAATCCCATTCCTCGCTGCTGTCTACATGGACCCTCAACTCCTTACTGCCTTTCTGCAAGTAAACTAGGAACGCAAAAGTGGTTCTGGAGCAGAAGGAGGAGCGCGAGATGCCGCAGGCTGATGCCTCCCAGAACTCATGGCTGCAGGTTGGAGAAGCACTGGCAGGCATCTCATCAGCCTGCACATCCCAAAGGAAGCCCCATCGCTGCAGAGCTTCCCGACAGCTCCTGGCCTCGCTCTGGAATTTAATTTAAAAGAGAAAAAGAGGAAAAGAGGTGGGAGCAGGGGGAGAAGAAAGGAAGAAAGATTCCAGGCCAAAGATTTATAGAGAGCCAGGTCAGTGGGAAGAGAGAATTAATAACTAAGGGTTATGGGGGGTTGTGAGTGGATGATGATAACTGGCCTCACTTGAAAATTCACAAGATAAAACTGGTAATGGCAACCAAACCCATCTGTGTGGCTGCATCCAAAACTGATGCTCACTGGTACACCAGTGCACATGTATTCCCCTTCCCTGTTTCTTTTTCCAGAAGGAGACAAGTCTAAGGTTCTTTGCGGGTTGGGGATGTAATTTGCTTCTTGCAGTATTTTCCAACACCAGATTTGGGAAGAAGCAGAGCCCACCCTAATTCTAAATGAATTGTTAGGTTTTCAAGTGATCAAAACTGAAGCAGTAACAAGGGCTTCAAACAACAAAACTATTTGCAATAATAGCAACAAAGACGAAAATCTTCCGAATCTTCCCAAGACTGCCTAACCTTCATCTTAAAGAGGAACAAGAAGAGGCAGAGTGAAACCTCCACCTCTTGTTACTGCAGTAGATTGGGCTAAATGCAGAGCTAAAATGACATATTACTATCACTTGTAGATCAATGCCTCCCGTCAATGCAGGTCCCAGCCCGGAGCAGAACTGGTCCATCACCTGCAGCATCAGAGCTCTCCATTGCTGGTTTCACAGTTTCTGTTTGGAAACTGCTCTCATCAGCCACCCATTTCCACCACAGAGCCCACACCTTCCTGCAACCTGGAACATTAGAGGATAGCAAGTCCAGTGGTTGTAACCAGTTTTAATCCCATGTTGTGCCCACTGAGTCTCTGGGCCAGGCTGAAGCCTACAGCACAGCTCGGGGTGGAGCTCTCAGACCTCTATAAATTACTCAGGAGTCACTGCTTGGCTATAAATCAATTAGATGATCTAATTTCTGCCACAAACGTGGAGTGCCATAGAGTTACAAATGAAAAGGTGCAGGGATGCCTTCTCATTTTCAGAGGAAAGGGAAGGCATGGATAAATGAGCCCTTTCAGAGCTTCTGCACTACATGAACAGAGCAGACAGGGGAATGGCTTCATGTTTCAGAGCATAAATAGTTGTAGCTTTTTTAACTAATTAAAAACCACTGAAATACAGGAACTCACTCAATGATTTTGAAACCTTTTCACCAAGTGTCACCTGCCCTGAAGAATGCTCCCTCTACCAGGAGGGACCCAACACCAAGGCGGCATTCATAGGAGGGTTGCTAAAACCCTCATAGGAGGCTTGCTAAAACATGCAGCTTTTGAGGAGACAGCTGCTAAGGATTTTGCAGCAAGCAAATAGCGTTTTAATTCTACCATGATTTTCCCCGCTCTTTGGGATAAAGAAGACAGACAGAGGGATCAGGAAAGAGTACCTGGAAAGTGTCTGCTCTAGCAGGAGTAAGCCTCCGCTGCTTTCTCTAGCCTATCATGCTGGGGGCTGAGCACCAAGTGGCAGTGTGTCAAATCCTTGCTATAGTCACCTGGTGGAAGCTCCACAAGCAGCTGCTCTAGGAGGATGGGTTTGATGACCATGAGAGACCGGGCCTGTGGCCAAGCCTTAACATTGCAATGCTTCCTTTGATCTGTTTAGACAGCGCTTTCTAGAGAGCAGACGCTGCCTGGAGCAGACCTCTCCGCCTGTGCACAAAGTGACTGGATCTCAACGTTTACACATACACTCTGCAGCGATCCAGACTGAGGGGGAGACACTCCGGATTTAGCATCCAGCAAAAAAACTTGCTGTGAAGCTGAGGGATCAACCTGCTCAGGAAGGAAACGTGAAAACACCACAGACAAGTCACGGGAGGAAGAACAGTGCCTTTAGAGCAGCGGCTGCGCTCAGTGATCAAGGACAGGATCTCCTGAGCCAAGGGAGAGCAGCTGCGGGGAGAAGGGTCAGGCCAACACCCATCTGACCAGTGTCGGTGAGACAACTGGCTGAAACCTTTTAGCTGCTGCAAAGTCCATGCTGAATGGTGCTGAGAGAACAAAAACTGCAGTTCAGCTGAATAAAACAGGGCTTGTGGATGGTCAAAAGCACACACAAACACAGGCGTGCTGGCTGCAGCAGCTCCCGACGCAGCAGAGATACGTCACCAACCGCAGAACCACGATGGATGGACACATGTAGGTTCACCTAATAGATAAATATGCATTTAAAAAATTGCATGAGATGTTTAAAGGAAGACACCACTAACAAACCTCTGATTCTAGTTCCTGGGCTTTAACAGCACTGTTGTGGAGCCTTGCTGCTTCTCAGATTGCCTCAGAAGAGGAAACTGAGGCAGCAACAGCGATAGCACAGCATTCCCAATGAGAGTGAAGTCGCAATCACAATTATTTTGTATACTGGTGGCACCCTCCACCTGAACCACGCCACGACGGGAAGTGGAGCAGAAGGATCTGAAGCAGGATGCTCATGGCTGTGGGGGCTTGGAACACCCGATGCTTCTACCCCCGACACCTGCTTTCCCTGCTAGACATCCCATCTCACCAGGCAGTAGCAGCCTCCAGTTCAGCTCAGTTCCAGCCCACGCTGAGTTAGGACCATCACTGCACCGAGTCTCAGGAGCCACCACAGAGCGTGGAGCAAATTCCCCGCACAAAGCCAACGCTAGAAATAACTGCTCAGCTCTTCCTACGCCATCACTAAACTACACACGTGCCACAGCAGCAACACCTCCCAATCTGGACACGCAGCGGCTGGCAAACGTACGTGTGTGACCTGGCTAAAAAGAGTCTCTTACAAATTTGGAAAGTATCTGGGCAAGCGCAGATGACGGTGGCTCCAGGGAGATTCCCTGGGCAGTTGCAGAGGTTACCTGCGGTAAGAGCGGAGCCAGCTACCAGCCCGTCCCTGCACAAAGCAGCTGCTCCAGACAAGGCTTTCAAAGACACCAGTAGCTTCGACGCCATCTGGATGACCCCGGGAGTTACGAGGCTAATCCATACCCCTTCCTAAACTGGTAAGAAAAAGAAATGCAGCCCAACAAGGAAGTCTTGAAAGTTCATTTGAGGGAAAACACGTCAGTTTGCTGCAGGTAAGGGAGGCCTTACGGGACTGCCAGGAAAGTTTACTGTAGCAGCAAGAAACTGTTTCAGTAGGAAACAGCTACAGGGGAGATTGATCCTGCATGTGTTTAGTCTTCAAAGGTTCAGTAATTTCAGCCACTTGGCTCGGCTCTCCTGCTCATGTTGTTTATCTTAAATGATTGTTTGGAGATGCATCCAAAACAAAAAAAATCTGAAACAGAGCGAGCGAGCGGGTCCAGCAGAGGCAGTCACTGAAAAGCTTCTTGTTCTCCCTGAGCACGCTGTAAATTCACTCCTCCTCCAGTATTTCATTTGGAAAGAACTTGGTTTTAACGGGACTCTGGGTTAAGGGTTGGCTTCTGGGGACTGAAGGCTCAGCAGATTAGCCAGGGACTCCTCGCCTCCAAGGAGAAATGCTGAGTTTTTTCCTTTCTTTTTTTCTTTTTTTTTTTTTTTTGGTGTGGGGGTTTTTTTTGTTTGTTTGTTTCTTTGTGCTCTCTCTCAACCTCAGTTAGTGGCTCCCAGAGAAGCCGCGATCAAAACAAGGATAGCATGTAGCACCCTTGATAAATGACAGTGCTGGCAAGCGGCTTCAGCAGACGGGGCTTGGAAGATGAAATCTAATCCAAGGCTGTCTCAGATTATTGAATAAATGAGGCAGCCTGGGAAACCAGCACTGTGGATGGGCTTGGTTCACAAAGCACATTTTTTCCTTAGTGCCCAGGAGTCAAAACACTTACGGCTGTTTTGAAAATCCTCTTGAAAAGCCTCTGAAGTGTCCCTGAACCCACAGTTTGTGGTGGGTATCAGTCACTGCCAGCCCCATAAGTGGTTGCTGACATCATATAAAATTAAAA